>NC_056576.1:6023152-6053152 GCF_018340385.1 Cyprinus carpio | reverse complement strand
TTTTCACTTTTCCTCAAAATTCGCTACTTTCTTCAGAACAGAAAAAAACAACACAACCACAATCAACTCATTCTGAGACAGAATAATCATGTCGATCTGAGCAAATGAAAAATGAGCTGCTGAAATGACTACAGTAATACTCAGAGAAGCTGACGGGATGTTTTTTGCTTTTAGAAACGATAAACTGTCTGTTATCACAGCTTACCTATCACTGTCCAGGATGGGAGCTGATGCTGGAGGTTTTTTCTTTGATTTAGCAGCTGCTGTTCCACCATCTTCCAGAAAGGTCCTGTCCAGACCCACCTCCGGCACAAAGTCATCCACACACTGCACCTTTCCAGAGGACTTCGGGCCTTCAGAACCTGCAGTTTCTAATGAAGATAAAAGACCTTAAAGGGTTTAAAATGAATGCATGTTTTCTAGCTACATGGCAACAGGTCAGGTGTCCATTTTAACAAAATGCAAGTTGACTGATCATATAAATTTATTGTGTTAAGTAATGGTAAGATGCACAAATAATGTTACACACCTGCAAAGATCAGATATTTGTAACATATTAACACCTAAAACATATTTGACCATTATATAAAAAATAATTTTTTATTTTTTATTAATTATTAAAATATGGTTACTATATATGCAATGTTATAAGCTAAATCTGTAATTACACCTCAGGTATCAAAAGAAATATACTTTATGAAACAGAATAGATTTTTAAAATTGCATTAAAATAAAATGCAAGAATGATGTTACATGACTGCAACGATCAGATATTTATACCAGAAACATACTTGACCATTCCAGAATTGTCCTGTTAGAAAATTCTATTAACTTTTATTATTAATTATAATTATTCTGAAAAAAAAAAAAAAAAGGTTAATATAAGCCGAACATAATTTCCTAAATCTGGCACTACACCTCAAAAAAAAAAAAAAAAGAAATAAAATAAAAATAAACACAAATATAAACAACATTCAAAACAAGTAATTAATTTCAATAATACTACAAATGCACAAAAAATGTAAATATCCAGTTTTTGTGCTAAAATTTCACAAAAACACATGAAATGTAGTGTGTAAATTAACATATGAATATATCTATACTTCTTGTGATATCGTGGCATTTTTAATGCCAGTTTAGACATTTGGCAAATTGGATCCAACATTTCCCAGAACAAAAGGGAACTTTTGTGAAACCACACAAAATTAAGAAACCAAAATATATGCATATGATTTTTGAATATAAAACCTAATACCACATGATGATAGCCATTTGACACACTGTATATACAGGTATGAGTTGACAGGAAGTGCTTGGCCCCATCCCCCAGGATCTGCAATGCAGCAGCAAATGCACTGGTGCAGAGCTGCGCGTGTGTTTGTCAGTCCACCGGTCTCCGTAATGACTGTGCAGCGGCGGCTCCAGTGTTGCCTGATAATGTCTTATTGGTATTCAGTATATAAGGCAATGAATGTAGTCTCTGGACGACAGCCCCTCTTTACTACAGTTCATATAGTCACCTTAACAAACCTACACACACGTCTGGTTTACTATCCTTGTGGGGACTCTCCATAGATGTAATGGCTCTTCTACTGTACAAACTGTGTATTCAATCCCCTTTCACTAACCTTCCCCTCACAGAAAACATTTTGCATTTTCACATTCTCAAAAAAAAAAAAAAAAAAAAAAAAAAAAAACTAATTCTGTATGATTTATAAGCTTGTTTCCCCATAGGGATTTTGATAAAAAAGCTCCAGAATTAAGCAAACTCTACTGACGTCGTTTTGACTTATGTTCCAGGGTTATTACTGTTAATTAAAACTAAAACTACAACCATAAAGCATATTTATTACTTGAAATAAAATAAAAATAAAACTAAACAAATAAGAACCTTAAGCTTATTTCATCAAGAATCATTTCTCATTTTCATTTACTTTAATTTGAAGCAATAAAATAACTAAAATAAAAAGTAATAAAAACTTTATACACATAAAAAGTCCAACACAATTACTTATTACTTTAAATAAAATTAAAATGAAAACAGAAATTATACAAATAAAAACCACGACAAAATATTACAGGTTTCTGCAGGTTTTATGAAGGTAACTTTAAGACTTTTTAAGACCTTTTTAAGACTAAGTAAAGAAATTTAATGAAACACGATATATCCGTATGGTCTCTAAATGTAAATGTCTTGAATAAGCAATGCGTCAAAGTTTGAAAATACAACCTCCAACAGATCTCCATTACTTTCTAATACATTAAAAAAAAAAAAAAAAAAAAAAAAAATCTTAAGATTCTTAAATCAAAATACGTTTACTTGAGAAACAAAATAACAGAAAATAAGTCTTGTTTTGTGAGAAAAAAAATAAAAATATAATTATGTTTAAAACGAACAAATATCTCCCAGTGCGTTCAGAAAAAAACACCTTAATTCAAAGGGAAAACAAGTTTCAAGTATAAACTACTTAATTTTGTTTAATTTCTCGGAAGACATATCTTCAATTTGCTTTTCAAGTAAATGCATCTTGATTTAAAGACCTTCATTTGTGGAGTAGTGAATTAAGGCTTTTTAAGATCTGCAGAAAACCTGTACTAAAAAAAAACAAACAAAAAAAAAAACTACAAGAATATATCAATGATCCTATAATAACACTGTTCTATACTGACCTGGTTTGTCCGGTGACGGCTCTGCAGCAGATGATCCGAACAGGCGTGACATGAAGCCTCGTTTCTGGGCAGGAGGAGGTGCTGTGGGTGAGGGCTCCAGGGTTTGTGATGGTGTCTGGGGTCCCTGGGTGGCTGTGATCTGTGCGGGAGGGTGTGGTATAGATGGAGGTGGTGGAGGGGCGGACTGGGTCTGGAGTGGGACAGGGGCTTGTGGGGTACTGGGGCTGGAGTTACTGGGAGATGCAGCACCGGGGATAACCACAGGGGACTGGGAGCCCGAGGACGGGCTCTGGCCATTAGAGGGCGCCGGAGAGCCGTAAGCTTTGCGTGACTCCATCATCTCAAGAAATCTGGAAAAACAGTCAAATTGTGAAATTCTGAAAATGATGGTCAGATGACATTCTTATCTAAGTGGGCAACTCTTGGCCAGAGATTTAAAAACTAAACTGAGTTGATTTTAATGCCAAAGTTCCATGCAGTGGCAATATAGTGCAACTTAACTCTGAGCCTCTATGATGCTTTATAGCAAGGGTTACCAAAACATTTTTCAGCCAAAACACTTATATGTAAAATATTTACTTGAAGTACCCCCTTAATATTTCAATAATTTACCAACACATTAATATGAATCAATAGTATTTTATATTGTATACACAATACTAAATATGTTTAGACATTATATATATATATATATAATATTTATATATAAAAATAATTAAAAAATAGAAGAATCATTTTTATATTAAATTATTGCCAATAATACTAATTTATTATTCTATTTTATTAAAGAATGCCAGATTATTATTACTAACTATATCATTAATAATTTCATTTATTATTCTATTTTATTATAAAATATTAATATTATTGTTATTAATATGGTTATAAAATATAATAAATTATTAACAGTTGAGTCAACAAAAGCAACAGCAATAATTATTTTTATTATTGTTTTAAAATAGAATTTATAATTATAATGTAATTTTATTATTATTTTAATTAATGAAAAACTAGACTGAAAGATATTACTACTGTCAATTACAACTGATCTGTATAAATAAATAAATAAATAAATAAATACATATATATATATATATAAAACTATATATCTATATATATATGATATATTATATATATATATATATATATATATATACACATATATATATATATATATAGATATAAAAAATAGACAATATTTTACACTACAAGTTACACTACTAACGTTTATGTATTTAAATTCATCACTGTCAAATCTTCAATAACTCTAGCTTTTAACATTTCAAAATGTCAAGCTTTTTTGCTGGAATACTGGTGAAATGCTGTACGTTTCTTTTCACAAAAATGTTGAAAATTATCTGAATGTGTAAATAAAATTAACCTAGTGCATGTTGCATTTGACGGTACTGCTCTTTACTCTGACACATACAGCACGACACAATGTAGACTTATTTAAATAAATAGCAGCCTTTGATTTGAGTTTATGAATTTCACTTTTATTTTGATTCGTTGTGCAGCTCCATATAATTATTTGAACTTCTCAATTGAATGAATTAATAATTAGCTCTTAAATCAACTCACAATTTGGGACAGTTTGGGAAACGCTGCTCTACAGCATCTGAAATATTTTGCGTGCACACTGTATGTGTGTACATAAGGTTCACACTCACATGTCATAGTTCTGGTCCTCAGTCTCCTGCTGAACATTGAGCTCCTCTAACGTGGCATCGATGTCAAGCTGATTTGTCTCCAGTTGCCGTAACAGAGTCTCCCTCTGCAAACACAAACACGCCACATCAAACATACTGTGAACTCAAAGGACATCAACACTGACCTCATTTTTACTCAAGTAAGTAGGTACCTGCTTAATTATTTCTAAATTAGGAGGAGGACTAGAAATTATTGGATAAAGAAATACGCAAAACTTCAAGCCTGCAGCTCAACATTTTCTGAAATACACAGACTTGCCAATAACCCGGGGTGCACATAAGTGGTGCGCATGCAGGACCAAAATAAAAAATGCACTGGGTAATTAAGTTCAGACCACTAATTTGCACACGGACATGGTTGACTGCTGTTAATGCACAATCACTGTTTTAGATCGACTAACTGTAATACTGTATACGATTAAAAATATCACAGCATTATCAAATGTTATTAAAGTGCTCTACACGATCCCAGCCGAACAAAAAACCAAAAATCTATCTAAAACAAGCTCAATTCAATTTATAAAAAAATAAACTATTAAATACCACATAACCACAAATGATTGTCTTGCACTAGCTCGATTTCATGTATGACGTAGTCACGTAGGAAAGGTCACATGAGACGTAGGCGGAAGTAGCAACCCAGTGTTTACAAAGTGAGCATGCAAGAAAGTCAAATGCCCTTCACAAAAAAAGGTAAAACAACAATGGCAGAAAATTTTGAAGTTGGAGGAGAAAATGAGATTACGCAATGCGTGAATTTGCGGAAGAGCATTGCAGAGCTAGTGCAAGATGAGCATTTGTGGTTAAAAAGTATATACATTTAATTTTTTTTAGAAAATAAACAATCATGTTGCTAGATAAGACACCTTATTATCACTTTATTATCTTTACCCTTATTATTCCTCAGCTGGTCTCGTGTAGAGCCCTTTGAAGCTACACTGACACTGCAATTTGGACCACCACTTTTTTTTTAGCACCACTGAAGTTAGGGCTGTATGATTTCCGCGATGCAGAAAATGCGGATGGAATCGCGGAATCCAGTCATAAAAACGGAATTCACAGTTTAATGCGGAATGTCACGGAATTTTTCAAATTTTGAATGAATTAATCAAAAGTAGGTCATTACACTTAAATCAAATCGCGATATGCACTAGTATCTGTAAACATTAAGCCGCAGAAGTCGACATAAACGAGGTTTCATTTATACTGAAGTGCGCGTGACGCTCGCGGTGATTTCAGCGTCTGCCGTCTCACTAAATGAGGACGTACACATATGAACAGCAGGTTTCAGCAACCCGTCAAATGCTGTCTCACTAAACTATTTTTCAGTAGAATGTACACACACTACACTACTACTACTATACTACTACAGACGGCTCTGATTAGTCACTTCACGAGCTTTATTTGTAAATCCATTTGTTTTGAGTAAAACTAGCGTTAATTTTCAGCACACACAGAAATGTAAAGGTATTCACGGCAAAAAAAAAAATTAAAGTTCATACGGTTTGATTTGAAGACATTGTGCCTATTACTATTTTTCAGTAGAATGTACACAGCCTACTACTACTACTACTACAACGGAACAAACATTATTTTTTAAGGAATAATCCTATCACAAACACTTCTTCCATGCTTTAATTTTAATAGTAAATCCTCTTTGTTTGCCAAAAAATTAAGTTTGCTTAATTTTCAGCAATTAAAAGATAAATTAAAAGTTAGAAGTGGCCTTTAAACTTTGACTGAATTTATGCCTTCATTTGATAATCAGAAAAACTTAAATAAACAACACAGAATTTCTGGGGGGGGGGTCATAAGGCTACAAATTCTGAGCAAAAAGATGGAAGTTAGAAGTGGCCTTTAAACTTTGACTGAAAAAGATAGCAAGTAGAGGAAAACAGATCTGGGCACAGCACTGAAATTTTCATGAGTTTGACATGCTGTGCTCGACGGACTGATTCTGAGCAGCGGGATTTGCATCACGTTCACTGCAGCAAGTCTGAACAACTTAATCAGGTTGTTCTACTGACAACACTATTCACAAATAATAAAGACTTGTGCCTAACAGGAGAAGATCTAAATAGTGTCCAACAGACAAAAGATTCATAAACGAACTTGTTAAATAACCAAAACAGAACCCCATGAAAACATCCTGATATGATATAGGATTCTTTTATGATCTATAAAGGTTGCATCTGTATTTATGATCTTGTATGGGTGGTTAATTGAACTAGACTAGGTAAGTTAATTTCTCTAATAGGATCAATAAAATACATTACACTGAAACCAGTCCTCCAACCTACTAACTGCGGAGTAACCTTAAGAAGAGCCTGAGATGCTGATACATAAGACTCAGCAGTCTTAATCTTAACCTACCTTATTATTTAATGCCATTCAGCCAGTCTCAAGAGATGAATAACGAATATACATATAAAGGAAGGGCTTTCACGCTACTGCTAAAGTAGGGCTGCTCAAATCTGCTCTACAGCTGCCTACTGAGGGCTCTCGAGAAGGACTTGCTGTAGATTTCCCACAACTTCTGACCCAATCATTTCCATGAATGTTCCACACATTTGTGATTAATATCAGTGTTGTTATTGTTAACAAAAACTAAATGTAAAACTAAACTTATTTAAAAATAATTCTTGGTAATTGAAAGATATATACATTAGATGAAAAACTTTGCAACTAACTGAAATAAAATAAGTTTAAGTTGAAGTACTTAAAAGGCTAAAATTAAAATGTAAAAATAAAAACTAAATAGAAATATTAAAAAACCTAAAACTAATAAAATGACAAAATTACTAAAACAGTATGTTAAAATTATTCAATTACAATGAAAACTGAAAATATGAATATAAAGCTATTTCAAAATATTAATAAATACTATAATAATATACGAATAATACAAAAATAACACTTGTTTAATTTCAAATCCTTTAAATTGATTTAACTCATTGATATCAATTTCTAGCTACTGGAATATTTTGGAGCAATGCATATATATATATATACATATATACATATATATATATATATATATATATATATATATATATATATATTAAATAGACTTTAAAGATTTCATTAATTTCTGTGACTTTTCCAGGTCAGGAAATCGCAATTTAAAAATGTCTGATATTTCTAGGTTTTTAATGACTGCTGTGAGTTCAGAAATCGTAATTATGACATCAGGTGAATTCAAGAGATTTTGCTCAGAATAAAAAAAAAATAAATAAAAAATGCATGCATTAGGAAATTTCATAATAACAAAAATTAAATAAATAAAAAATAAAAAAACAAATAACAAACAATAAAAAAAAAATATAATAATAATAATTAAATAAATACATATTTATAAAACAAATAACATACAATAAAAAAACCTAAGCTATTAGCCCCAAACCATGCATGATACATCTATATATGTTTACACAATAGTGCAATGTTCAGGCATCTTTAGAATACTTGGGTGACACTCATAGTATTCTTGCATACTGCTTTGGAGAAGAAAAAAAAAAAACTGAATTTGAATGCAGCCCTGAAAACTACAGTAGGTGTGTTAGAGCAAGACGACAGATCACCACGAGGAGCATAAAGAGCCCCTGCCATGATCCAAAAACTGAAAGTACCAATGAAATCAAATCCCCATCTAAGATATGTGAAGATTCCACTTGAAATGATGCTAAAACTAGATCAACATTGACCCGAGAGCAAACATTCATCTCTGACTTTGAGAGTTTCGTCTGACCTGCAGCTGCAGGAATGGGATGTTGAAGAAGCGATGGAGGTATTTGAGACCAAAGCCGTTTTTCATGGAGGACTCAGCATAGTGGATGTAGGAGGAGCCTGGAGGTCTACAATGAAAAAGGATTATGGGATTAGGGAAAAGTTGACTGATAAATTGCAGTCATACATTATTCATAAGAGCTTTGCATGGTATAGTTATATATATATATATATATATATATATATATATATATATATATATATATATATATATATATATATATATATATAAAAGAGTTCAGTTTTTTTTTTTTTGTGTAGGTAATTCATAAAAAACAGATCTTACAAGTATTTATTGAAACACTTGTTATGTCCGTTGCTTGATTCATTAGCATAAATTGCTGAATTTTTTCACATGGACAGAAATAATTCATTTTTCAAGGTCAGATAATCTAGAAGTAAAGTGTGCAATTTTAATTTGTTCAAATGCTTTCCCGTTTTACACTGGCTTACTGAAAATGTTAAAACATGAACAAAAAAAACGTCAATACTTTTTTAGCCATCTAACATATAAACTACCTGTTTGAAACTCAAAGGTCTTCACAACAACCCATCAAAATAAAAGCTTAACTTGAAGAAACTGACAGAAATACATTACTACTGTACAGGAAAATGTACTTCTCAGAGTAATAATATTAATAATAAAAAATATTAAAACTTTATACACTTTATTATATCACTTTTTCTTCAACCTTGGTTGTGCAGCACTTTCTTTGCAAAAAATAAAAGGAACTGTTAAATTTTTATTTGATTACATACTAAAAGATCAATTAAATTGTTATTGTTCTATGCCTTTATTTGATTACCGCTGATTATGATAATAAAACAGACAACATAGAATTAATGTAAAAATTTTAATAAATTAATAAATTGTTAAGGTTTTATGATTTCAGTTTATTAGACATGCTTTTTGATTTTTACAATTTAATTAAACCAGTAAAAGAGAAAAAAATATATAATAATAAAAAAAAAAAATCCAGAAAAATTAAAATGGAAAACACAGAATTTGGGAAAAATAAACATTTTTTTGGAGAGAGAGAGAAAAAAATGGATTCCATGGGGCCCTAAAAATTCATAAAAAATAAAATGCTGTTAAATTGTATGCATTTCATGATTTCAATTAATTAGACATGCTTTTTGATTACTAGCATTTTATTTAACCATTAAAACAGAAACCAGAAAAATGAAAAAATAGATTGGGAAAGAAAAATTCTCGGAATTTGGGAAAAATGTTACAAATATCTCACATGGCCCTACTTCAAACATGGAGCTGGAATAAGAGGGGCCGTAAGCCCCTTGTTTTGAGGGATAATCTTGAACTGCCCACCTGTTAAGACTGTTGATGAAGTCTCTGATGTCGTCGGGTAAGATGACCCTGTGCTCGCCCATGTCCCGCTGGTTACCCAGCACACACACTGGGATATGTGTTGGCACTTTTGGCAACTCCCTAAGGATGTAGTTGAACGTCCTGCAGCAAAGACAGAGTCTGTGATTCATATGAAACATACTTTGACATGATTTCCTTGTGTAATGCACAATTTCATACATTATCTTTTAGATACAGATGTACGTTTATACATTGTAAACATATCTATCTAAAAATATGAGTTTTAACATTTAGCACAGTTTGGGATTTTTTTAACTGATTCATCAAATCATCTTATTTGCATTATTGGCCAGCACTTCTAGACTTGTGTGACCACCCACATATATGTTGACAAGACACATAGTAGAAACGCCAGTGTCTTAAAAGCAAGCAGCATTAAAAAGCAAAGCACTAAATGTGTCTTCTTGTTTGTTTGTCTATACTGACCTGACAGCAGCATTAGAAAACAAGCTAAAAAGATAATCAAAGTAATTCTACCGTTATCTGGCAAAAGATTTTGACCAGAAAAAACAAGACTGAGTTAGCCAAGATCGCAGCCAGCCAACATTCATTCAGTGAGCTGAGCCCCGTTTTTCATACATGGATCTTTGAGGTAGCTGAATTTTATTAACAATTTGATCCTATATCTGTCCAGAAGTGGGTTAAATTTGAGATAAACAGAATTCAAATGCTGCTTCATAAGTGGAAATGCCCGAGCCGTTCTTATGAGAGCAACTTTCAGCACTGGCCAACATTTTAATAAAAGACAAAGTTGTGCCACTTTAGTCGTGAGGCAATACTTCACCTCAAACATTTGTTGGAGCCGCACATACCCAACTTACAGTGACCAAGTGGCACCTTCTACAGCGCAGGAGATGCAGAGTAAATGTGGTAAATAGTGCTGTCTGCCAGCCCTTGAGAAATGATGCTCTGGAGATTATCTTTGCTCTTATACGGTTTCTTCAGAGCCTTTTAAAATTGAAAATACATTTTTTCTGCTAGTATGATGAATTGGCCTCTTATTTATATATTAAACATTTATATATTAATATAATAAAATCCTAAAATATATTAAAGAAAATAAATGTAAATAAAAAAATAAATATTTAATAAATATTTAATTTCTCTATAAATTATGGTATAGTTCGCTACATAATTTCACTAATTCTCTAACTGTGATCTTTTATAGTTTTGATAACAAAGAATAATAAAAAAAATGCGCTCTTTCCCATCAACATAGGAATAAACAATTATTTCAACAATTCAATCTAGTTATTCCAATCAAATTTGCAAATGTTTTTGAAGAACCAAATTAAAGGGACAGTTCATCTAAAAATTTAAATTCTGTCATGATTTACTTGTTTGAATTTCTTACGTCTGTTGAGCACGAAAGAATATATTCTGAAGAATGTTAACCAAACAGTTGACGGTAGCCATTGACTTACATAGTACGAAAAAAAAAAAATACTATGGAAGTCAATGGCTACCGTCAACCGTTTGGTTACAAACATTCTTCAAAATGTTTTCTTTTGTGCTCAACAGAATGAAGAAATTCATACAAGTTTGGAGCAACATAAGGTTGAGTAAATAATAACAATTTTATTTTTGGGAGAACTATCCCTTTAAGATCATCACAACTAGAATATCTTATGTTATTATTTTGTTAAGCAAGTGCACAAAGAATGGGGCACTGATTAAATTTGGTCTAACACAAAAAATTTACACGTAGGTGACTACAAGGTTCCCAAGAGCACAAAAGCAGTTGTTAAAGCAAAAACTCAGCCCTACCAATAAAGCAGAGCCCAGATTGCAAACAACAGTTAACAGTAAACACCCATTGACAGAATGCAAGGCAGATCCAATGAGCAGAGAGATAAACATATTCAAAAAATCAAAATTGGCCACTCAAACCCAAAATTAAAAAATATGAGCTAAATGCAGGGTCGGCCACTTAAAATCTTCCATTTAAGATGGATGAAAACCAGGAGGCTTGTCCATCCCATATGAGCTATAGTCAGAATAGTCCATCTGCCATGTGGTTCAACCTTAACGTTATGAAGCCACAAGAATCTTCTGTGCAAATTAGCCGCGGCATTCACAGGATTTCTCCTCTGTGTCTCCACAAAATGTATTTGAACCATGCAGGCAGAGTTTCATAACATTACGGTTGAACCACTGATGGCAGATGGACTATTCTGACGATGTCTTTCATACGTTTCTGGACCAGGACAGTGTAATTTACTTGGCAGTCTATGGGACAGTCACAAGCCTCTTTTATTTTGGGGTGGAGTATCCCTTTAAAAGACACTGAGCTGCAGGTTTTGGTTTCACTGCTTTCTTTGTTTCTCAACTCTACTGAGAAAGAGATGCTCAAAGACCCACTGCAACCCAACGCCTGTTTCTGGCACCTGATCCTGACCACTGATCAGAAAGAGGGACGACGGAGTGGAAATGGAGTGATGGAGGGACAGGAGATGGAGAATGAATGAGGGGTTTAGAGAGAGTGAATGTGGGGAAAAACAGAAAGCACATTCCTTACCACTGTTTGGTGATGTCGAACATCATGATCACGCCATTACAGTTCTTATAAACATCCAGGAACTCTGCGTCGAGAGCCACCTCGGTTTCTGACTGCACAGATAACAACAACGCCAAGATTACAAAAACTACATCTGGTTTCCAGCTGAATGAACAACATTAAAGTCAGCTTGCAAGTAGCTGACAGATAACATAATGAGACATTTAAAGATGCCAAATTATTATTCCTAAATACATTTTTAATTCAGCCAAAACAAAACTTTGAAGTATTAATCGCATGGTAATCGTCAAGTAGACTTACACTACAAATCAAATCAAAAGTTTGTGGTCAGTAAGTTTTTCTTTTTTAAAGAAATTAACACTTTTATTAAGGAAGAAATCATTTAATTGATCAAAACTGATCAAAAGACTTCAAATGAATGCTGTTCTTTTGAACTTTCTATTCATCCAAGGCTCCAGAAAAAAAATGTAGCATGCTTTCAACAAAAATATGAAGCAGCACAACTGTTTTCAACATTACTGGTTATAAGAAATGTTTTTTTTAAGCAGCAAATCAGCATATTAGAATGATTTCTGAAGGATCATGCATCACTTTGCATCACAGGAATAAATTGCATTTTAAAATACATATTTACATAGAACACAGTTACTTTAATTTGTTATAACATTTCACAATATAACTGATTTTATTACATTTTTTGATTAAATAAATGTAGCCTTTGTGAGCAGAAGAGACTTAAAAACCCCAAATGTCTCAACAGTAGTGCAACTACCTACAGATATTCCTTGTTTAACAAATACCTCCTGAGGTTCGTTTTCCAATTTCAGATTCTCTCCGCGTCTTTTCCCTTTCCCTGCAGTAGTTGGAGAAACACGGATATTACAATTAGTGTGGCAGTACTTCAGTAACTGTGAGTCTGAGATACGAGTAGAGTAATATTCATATGCTTACCCATTCAGGACCCCCAAAGTCATCTTACATAAGCTGCCCTGAATTTTTACACATTTTAGCGAGATCACTGGAACCCTGAGTATCTTAAACAACTAGTTTCTCAAACCAATCCAAAAGTAAATTATTAATATTATTAGTACTATTACTATTATAACAAATTGCATTTAAGGAACACATTTTATCAGTTCATGCATACTCAAGGAATCGAATCCAAGACCATGGCATCGCTATTGTCATGCTCTACTGGTTTGACACATAACTTAAACAGCACACACATTATATTTTAAAGAGAACAAATTAAGATATACTGTACATAAACTTGCAGTCCGATGCATTACTTTAGATTTTTTTTTTTGGTAGAAAGACATCTCTCACGTTGTTCCCAGAAACCACATTATTCAGTATGACGTTAATTGCAAAAGTATTTAATATTTACATGTGTATAGATTAAAAAAGAGTAGATAGAAAGTAATTAGAGTAAACCTGAATCAACAGCAGCAGCTCCTAATGCAAATATTTTCATGGTAACCACAGTTTACTCCTATAGTTACTATAGTTATTGTTGCGATCATAAATTCATATGGGATCTCCATAGTGTAATATGTCCAATCTTTCTCATATTTAAATTTTTTGATGATAGTGGTGAAAAAAAAAGAAAAAAAAATTTAACAACACTTATAATATGGCATTTCATAAAAAAATATGGTTACCATGGTAAATTTTTGCAGATAATAACTACTAATTCACAAAAAGTGTAAAAAGAAAACTCAAAAAACTTAATTTAAACCACAAGCTGAAAAATCAACTGAATTTGCAATTCATGCATCATTTATGAACTTTTAAAAGGGGGCTGCTTGAAATAATGTTTACATTGTAGAAGATCATTCTGACGACAATTTAAAAAATGAATAAAAAATCCATTATAAATTAAACATATCACACACCCCCTATTAAAATAAATGTACTGTGGGAAAGATGTGGCCATCAGATTTGAATGTTAGTCCACATTAGGGTCTAATAATAGTATACGGTCTAATAATAGCACAGGCTACTGAAGGTAACGTCTATTCTGAGCACAGTTTTATAGTAAAAGAAGAGAGGCGACACACACACACACACACACACACAGACTGTTTAATGTTTGACTACTAAGCTTTTGCCCTTTGAGTATTTGCAGACCACAAAAAAGAAGTAAAATATAACATTGCACCTTTAAATATAGCTGAAAACATACTTAATCTTTCAAGTGATTCTTTTTAATTTTGATACTTCAGAATCTGACAAAGACTCACAAATATTCACCTCAAATCTTTCAAGTGATTCTTTTTAATTTTGTTTGGGATCACATATTGCATTAGCACTTGCTAACTAGTACTAGTATGTGTGTCATTAGTGCTAGAGTGCTTTCTAAAGACTCACCTTTATCTACCACATCCCAGACTTCAACTTTCACTACATCATCTGTTGCTGTGGTGCAAAAATAAAAGCAAGAACAAAATACAGTTAGAAAATATTGTTAACAGGTTCTGATACTTTACAAAAGATGACCTAGTATATTTCTCGTTTCTGATACTGGCAGGTTCTTTGAAAATAAACCACTTCCCTTCATAAAAGACCACCTAACCAGCTGTGGGTTGCAGACAGCAGGGTAATGTATTAGACAAAAATATAATAACCAAATGTGGCCCCAATGTGTTTGGCTGGTAAATCACATGTCAGTTATTGTTTATGCTTTTACAAAATTATAAATTTTCTTATTCTGCCCATACTCTGATTTTGAGAACATTTGTTTACATTTTTGGCTCTGTGTTGGTTCACATCTTGATGTCCTGAAGGAAAAGCAGTTGAGAATGACTGACTTAAACTAGTGAAGCACTGAAATTAAAATTATTTTCCAGAAAATTCAGGATGCTGCACTTGGCCAAAAACCGAAATCGAAAATAACTATTTCAAAATCGTTTTTTTTTTTGTATAATTGTATTTATTTTATTGCATCATTTTTTTCTTCTTACTGAAATCATTTTTTTTCTCATTTAGCTGAAAAACTGAAACTGAAAATACATTTTATTTAATAATCAATTAACTAAATTTATTTAATGATCAACAAGTTGTACAAACATATAAAAAACTGCTGTATGTGCATTTTAAGTCAAAATTCTTTTTGAATTTTCATGATAGATTTATCAAAACAAATTGAAACAATCAAGACAAATTTTTAACTAAAAAATAAAATATAAAATACATCTCAAAAATATATCAATCTGATTAATTATATATGGTTTTAATTAGTAGTACAGAGACAGAGGAAAAGATGATCAGTTATTATGCTGCTTGAACTGATGCGGATGCATCGATCTGTTGCGTCACATTACATAATGTAAAAACAACATTTAGTGTTTGCATTTCATGATAATTGTCAGATTTTGAAATCTGAGACTTTGCTGCATATTAAAGGGGTCATATGATGTTGCTAAAAAGAACATTATTTTGTGTATTTGGTGTGATGAAATGTGTTTATGCGGTTTAAGGTTCAAAAAACACATTATTTTGCACATACTGTACATTATTGTTTCTCCTCTATGCCCCGCCTTCTGAAACGCGTTGATTTTTTCAAAGCTCATCGTTCTGAAAAGCGAGGTGTGCTCTGATTGGCCAGGTATCCAGTTTGTTGTGATTGGCTGATTACCTCAAGTGTGTGACGGAAATGTTACGCCTCTTAACACACTGTGATGCCGTGTCTGGGCACGATGAGGCAAAACCAATAAAAAACATTACAAAGGAGGCATTTATAGCATCCAGTGGGGACATTATTACTGATTATAATGACTTTTACGGTCTTTTTACATGTTGCGTTGCATAACGCTGCGCAAACATAAAACTATGTCTGCATTTGTGATCTGAGAACTGACAATCAACAAGCAACAACTCTACACTGCTCAAAACTCATGTTTAAATCATCAGTGGCAAATTCTTTAAATATGAAAACGTATTTACAGGCTGTGAGTTAGCATTATTTGTCAGAACACTGGCATTGTAGGCTACTCTCCCAGGAAACAGTTCTCATCCTCCATAAAAGGAGTTCTGAACATTTGGTTTGAACTGTTCTGGAACAGTGTTGTAAATACAACTTAACCACTGATTTCTAGTTGTGTCCTCTTTTGGAAGGCCAAACAAAGTAGCTTTCACAATGAAACACACAGCATCTCCACAACATGTTGGCGGCGCCAGCAACAATACTACAGCAAGAACAAAAGTTACGCCTTCTTTCCTTGCGTGAACATTTGGGCGGTGTTATGCAAATCTTCCCACACAGTGACATAGACATGTGGGGGCGTGTTTAAATGAAGCGTTTAAGGAGGGCGTGGACGAGTCTTAACTTTTATAAAAAAATATCTCTTTGGGTTTAAGACTTTAGTCTTTGCAACTTTAGGGATCTATTCACGAACAGCTTGTAACACTCCAAAGAGAAAGGAAAAATTAAGAATCGCATCATATAACCCCTTTAAAAGTAATAAAGCACAAAGCAAAAAGGTGTGCAACAGTAATGTTTAGCGAAGTTCAAGCATCAACAGAAAACAGCATAGACACAGAATAAAAGACTGATCTTGAGATTTAAGAACTCATATTAGTATTGATTAAAATCTATATTGTTAATCAGCACTAGCATCCACACAGCTGACATGTTTACTTGTTGGAGTTTATCCAGGTTGTGAGCATGTGAGTTAAACATCACTGTTTTTCAGCAAATCAGGATGAGAACATACAGAACTACCACATTTTGCTCTAAGTTTTGATTGCATCATTGCTGTTTTGTTAATCGTCTGTTTTATTAGCGTCTTTTATGAACATTTCTGCCTCCAAAATATTTGTAGAAACTTAAATTTTCTGTAAAGTTGCTTTGCAATGATTTGTATCGTAAAAAGCGCTATACAAATAAACTTGAATTGAATTGAATTGAATTGAATTGAATATGCACCATCTGAGTTAAACATCACTGTTTTTCAGCCAATGATTTCTACCTCCAAAATAGAAAATTGCTATTTTTACCGCTGAATTTTCAGTGCATGACTAACCTAAACTATGAAGGATGAAGTTATACAGTGCATGAAGCTATCATTAGATATGTTTACGTCATCCTATTTTTAATTCCTTTATTCACAAAAAAGTTGTTATGCTCGCTTGAGGTGGTTTTAGACTCATGAAAATGGGTTAATGCGAATAATGGGGGGTGGAAATGCATCTCCCGAATAAATTTCTCCATGTGCATCAAAAAAGTCATGTGACTTTGCGCTATGGGATGGCAAAGACTGACTAACCAGTGGACCGGTCTCGGTGCACAGCATCTGAAATGTTATGGTCATTCTTAAATGCCCGAGTAAAGTCTGGTGTCAAAGTATTTCTACAGCAGGCATCCAGCTCTGAAAGCAATGAATGCATTTATTGTGTTTCGTCTGCTCGCTCTGAGGCGCAAGTGATTAGTTATATATGAAAATTATTATATTCAGTGGCGTCTCCTACTGATATTTAGCGCCAGTTTATCAGGAAGTGACGATTCCGTTGACTCATTGGATGGAAACGGTGCTTATTTGCACATGTTTTCTGCGATATTCCAATTTTATTCCAAAGTTAAATTCGCAACTTTGAATGGAAAGCTATTGATACTCACTTTTGTAGTTCCAGTGAATGCTGGTGACCTGGATCTCCTGCGTGGGGATGTACTCTTCCAGAAACTTTTTCCCTTGAAGTCGGTGCCAAAGTGCACTTTTACCCGTGTTTCTGTCCCCACGGATGACTATTTTCACTGAGAGAAACAAGCAGACACAAGAACATCAATATGACCTAAGGAACCCCGAATTATGCAATCTCAAGTTTCAAAGCATAAACAAAGCGCACTGATTGGAAATGGAAATATCTAAACCAAGACAAAAAGTTTCACATAAGATTTGTATTGAAAAAAATTGCACTTAAACAGCACAGTGTATACCAAAACGCACTCTTCACAGCTGAAATGCTTGGCATCTTGGGATATCTGCATGTCTAAAAAAAGACACCTCTACCAAGGAGAAGCAACTGGAAAAATAGGCCAGTAGGTGGGTGATCATGTATCATTCATGCATTTTTTAACAACACAGAGCCACGGAGACAGCACGTTGAGTATTCAAAGCCAGATCAATGAAGAAACACCGACTGGCTCGCTGCTGCAGCATCGCATGTCAAAACACAACTTCTACACAACTCCATCACACCGGTGACAGGCAAAGAAAGAAGGATTCAGTTACTGTACTGTTATTGTTGTGCGTTTAAGACACAGAGTGGGCTCTTGGTCTTATGACACTTGTTATGATGTCTCAAATATCCAATGGACGAATCTTTAACTTTGTGTTTCATAACTGTTTTATGAGGGGAAAATAAAGATAAGTTTTTGCATTAGAAAAATAAAGCTAATAAAGTTGTTGAACTGACAATATTTTTATGCTTTAAACACATTTTCATGTCAAATTACGTAATACAAAATAAGTACATAAATAATAAATAAATAAAATAAAAATCCCCATAACTAAAATGCATTGCATGACATTTGAACTTTGATTCTCAAAGGTGATTCTCATTAGATTTTCAAATTTTGTAATGCTTTTTTTTTTTTTTTTTTAAATCAGCATTAATTTCAAGCAGTATAAAAAAATACTACTCTAGAACTATATATACAGTATACCTTTTAAATGCTGTACTTTGATTATTTATACATATTATAATGCATTAGATGATAACAAATTTGTAACTTTGTGTTTCATAACTGGTTTATGAGGGTAAATAAACTGAAAATAAAGTTGATGTTTTTTTTGGTTTTTGTACTGACATTATTTTCATGACATTTAAAAATACATATAAAAAAAAAAATAACATTACTAAAATGTAAAAAAAAATATATATAAAACAAAGAAATACAAAATAATTTGCAATACAAAAATAAACCACAAACACAAAAAATCAAAAGCACTCACAATACTCTAATGCATTTTTAAAAAATTTTTAAATCAGCATAAATTGAAAGCACACACACACACACACACACACAAAAAGTAGTCTACAACTAGTATACATACTTTTTAAATTATAAATATTTTATTATATTAAATTGTGCATTATACTTTTTGGCATATGGCAATTCATTCACCATTAAAAAATAAAAAAATCGAAAAATAAATTTGTCCTAATTCTTTTTTTTTTTTAATAGTGTGTGTGTATAACATTCACATTTTTAAATTTATATTTTTGAATTATTTGATTTTAAATTGTCATTTTTTTTTTATGTTTTGTGGATGAAACATGACCAAGACAAGTTCTTGACAGATTTCAGAGAGGTTTCTAATATAAGCAGAATAAATGAAACACATAAAGTGTTTCACAAATTTCAATTTGATTTTAAATTGTCAACACAGTTTAAGATTGCAAAACAAGTGCTGACGAGTTCTATTCAACACAGTATAATACTGCAGACAAACCACAAAGAAAAACTCACTCGGCAAGCCCAAAAGAAAACAATGGACGTCTTCAACACAATCGAAAACTATTTGTGAGAGGCTCTACTCAAAGAAAATCAGATTAAACACAAAGCTCTTACTGTTATATTGCACGCCCTTGGCGAAACGCCTCTGTAGACTCTGGTTCATGGACTGCAGGCCTGCAGGGATATTTCTATCCCTGAGCTGCCCTGCTTCAGAACCCACCAGCTTCTTCAGAGCAGTGAACATCTTGATGAAAGCCTCTTCAGCAGTCCAACAATACTAAAGCCTGGTCTTCCAGAGAAACACTTAAAGACTGAAGTGTCAAAGATCGAAGACCTCTGAGTATCTTAACCCAACATATTGCTGGCAGATGTGACGTGGTCTAAAGGTCAAGAGTGGAGTCCGTCTTCAATATATATTGATGCAGATAACAGATGTTTACTTTCTATTTCAACAGATTACAATCCTAAAATGTGCCATCTTAGCTACTGTAACCGTTGCGATGATATCTGTCCATCCCGCTCTACTGGCATCACCTGTGAGAAAAACAACAAGGGCATCAGATCCATGAATCATCAGTAGAAACAGCCATCAGTTTTACAAAAATAAGATAAATTCTGTCATCATTTACTCACTCTCGTGTCATTTCCAGTTACATTTTTTCATGGAGCACAAAAGGAGATGTTTACCAGTATGTTCACACTGTCTTTTTCCACATAATGAAAGCAAAAGGACCATAAAAGCAGTCCAGATTCATATTCGCCAAATCTTCCAAAGCAATACCATAACTGAATGTGAGAAATGGACCAAAATATACATATAAAAAGTTACTTTCATGGAAAAGAACATCATGAACATTTAAAATATCTCTTTTTGAGTTCCAAAATAGAAAGATAATGAAATGTTAGAGTAAATTAATTTTCATATTTGAAAACCCGAACCTGACTTTCAGAATTAGAAACCGCATTCATCAGAAGAAACTACAAAATATAATAATATTTTAGGTGTCTGATAACGGATAACATTTCATTTTGGTTTAATTTGTACTTTTTAAAGTGTTTTTAGTAACTTAATGATCATGTAAACCTTAAAGGGATAGTTCAGCCAAAAATACAAATTCTCGTATTAATTACTCTCCCTCGTGTTGTTCCAAACCCATAAGACCTTCGTTCATCTTTGGAACACATTTTAAGATATTTTCGAAGAAATCCGAGAGCTTTCTGACCCTCCATAAACAGCAACACAACCGTCACGTTCAAGACTTTTTTTTTTTGTTTTTTTTGTGCACAAAAAGTATTTTCGTAGCTTCATAAAATTACAGTTGAACCACTGATGTCACATGGACAGGGGTGCACATAAGTGGTCCGCAGGTCCGCATGCGCGACCAAAATAAGACATGCGCTGTGTAAGTTAGTTCAGAGCGTGCCTTAGTTGACAGCTGTTAATGCACAATTACCATTTTAGATCGACAAACTGTACAGTATAAGATTTCTAATCAAACTGAAAGCATAAATCTTTATTAGCTAAATGACTAAATGTAAATGTAAATATAGGCTACACACTAACGTTTTCAAAGCACAATGCAAAACTGTGACATTTCATTTACTGACGCGCTACAATCGGCAGCACTAAACCCGGAAGCGGATGCACATATACTTACTTGCCGGCAACCTGCCAAAATAAAAGCTTGCTGATTTTAAATTTGAAAATGAAAAATTTAAATAAATCAAATTAAAAATAATAATTAAGATTCAAATTGAAATTACAATAAAAATATTAGCATTTGATTTTTAAATTTACTATAAAATAATTATATTTGTATTTAATGCTCCCTTTTTATTTTTAAATAAAATAGTATTATCACTCTTTGTTATTTAGTTTATTATTTTATTTAAAAAAAAAACTAAATAAAGTTCAATAATATTATAACTATTATTAATTTATTTTTTATAGTTATATTTGAAGGGTCACACCATGTGCTGTGTGAGGACCAAACCAAATTTCCAGGTTCTCATATGAGAACTAGGCTGAAAAATTTAAGTGCGACCCTGCACATGGACTATTTTAACCAAGTCCTTACTACCTTTCTGCGCTTTGAATGTGTCAGTTGTGTTGCTGCCTATGGAGGGTCAGAAAGCTCTTGGATTTCATCAAAGATATCTTAATTTGTGTTTCCGAAGAAGAACAAAGGGGTTTGGAACGGCATGAGGGTTAATAAATTATGACAGAATTTAAATTTTTGGCTCAAATATCCATTTAAGGTTTACATGTGTGTATTTATATGACCATTTAGTTATTAAAAACAGTCACGCACATTTTTGAACATAAACATGAAAGTGCATGATCCAAACTTAAATTTTTATAATTCATGAATGAAAACATTTTGTAACATGTACCATTTTCATGGTAATGCAATGTCTGATTTTAAAATGGTTTTAAAAGGATGAATTTAGAGATTTTAAGTTTTCAGTTGATATATAATTTCTGATGATTTCTAAAGTGTGATAGAGAAAAAGGCAATGAAGAAGACATTTTTTTTTAACAAAGGTCAAAACTCCTGTTATTATGATTTAGATTTCTGAGGTGCACTCTTCTCATAAATTAATCTATTACTTTTCCTCCATAGTTTTTAACAAAAAACAGTGGTAAAATATCTATTTAGGAGTCTTAGACCTTTCCAACGATATATCGTTTGTCATGATTAGAGTAGGATTAAATTGTAAACAGTGAAATAAACTTAAGAGGTTAACAGTTAAGAGGTTAAAAGGTAAAAATTAAAGCATAATTAAATTTGATCCATTATCAGAAACCTAAAATATTATTATACATTGTAGTTTCTTCTGGTGAATGCTGTTTCTAACTCTGAAAGTCGATTAGTCAGGTTCCGGGTTTGTTCTCTCAAATATGAAAAATTAATTTACACTAATATTTCACATTCTTTCTATCTCAGAACTCAAAAAGATATATTATAAATGTTTAATTAACGATTACTATACCTTTAATTTTTAGCACATTACACTAAAGAATAAAATAAGTATAAGAAACATTAGTATTTTATTATTAATATCATATTTATTCTAACATTATAATAATTTCCAAAAATAATTATTATTAGATTTAAACTGCAGAAACAATGTATTATGGCATGATATTTTACAATTACATCATATTACCTCTAAAGACAGAAGCAGCAGCTCATAGATCTTATTAGTTAATTAAAAAACATTAAATTACATTGTATTCTAAATGCACAGAAGCAGTATTCAGTTACACTGATCTAACCACACAAGACTAATATCTTTCAGTATTACCATAATCACAGGATGAAGCAGCTGTTAATGTTGTTTTGCAGTTCCAGTTATATTCACTGACACATTACAGCTGAAAACCGCTGAGCCTCTGACGGGAGAGTGTGAAGACTGTCCCAGAGAAGGCGCTCATTGATACCTGTGTGTGTTTTCGTGGTGAATTATTCGCGCTCGTCTGTTTGAGGGCCCTCGGCTGCACGGCTAAAGCGCGACGTGTCACCTAACGCGGACCAAAACAGCGACGTTTTATTTCTAACTACCGCATTACCTGGTTGACGCGCTTCGCCCGCGATATCTCAGTCACATTCCGCTGTCTGCTGAGGTTCACGGTAGTCCGGGTTCCGCGCTGAAGGGAAACATTTCCTTAGCATCCCTCTCTCATCCCTCGGAATCCGTCAGCTGTGGAATGCCGTGAGGAGGACTGCGAAGGGGGCGAGCGTCTTGTGCTGCAGCGCCTCTAGCGGTAGGATGATGAATAGCCGCGCTGTGGCGCTCAACGGCTCTAGCGGTGTTATGATGAAACAGCAGAGCTTTAGTGCCTCTACTGATAGACCAAATATAGACAACCGGCAAACTACAGTAGACTGCTATCTACACCTTTCAGAAAAGATATCTAATCTAATCTAATCTAATCTAATCTAATATAATATAATATAATATAATATACAAATGTATATATTTAAAACAAAAATAAATCATGCTTTTGCATATGCATATGCATATAAGAATATAATAATATATTAATTTATACAGTAATAAATGTGTGTGTGTGTGTGTGTGTGTGTGGTGTGTGTGTATGTGTTGTGTATATATATATATATATATATATATATATAAACACAGACATACATACATACATATGTGTATTACATATATGTGTATACACACGCACATGCATACCTATAGCACATGTATAGCACTATTTGGTTATATATAGGCTATATATATATATATATATATATATATATATATATATATATATATATATATATATATACATTCTATGATATTTATAAAATATTGTATTATTATTATTATAAATTCCTCGCTATTATTGAGATTAGTACAGTACAGTAGATCTGTATAATAATAGTCAATATGAATATTGTACATTTGTATGAATATTATGTACTATATTAACATTATGCACCTAACAAAATAATAACAATAATAAAAATAAAGAATATTAATAGTTAACATTTAAACTGATATTATGAAATAAGATTATGCACCGAATAATAATTGATCCTGCATTTCAAGAGGTTATCATGAATACAACCTCAGAGATCCAGAACCCCAGCGCACGCTCCCATTATGACGTAATCCTGTGAAAGAGCACGCGCTCTTCTCAACAATGTCGACCACCAAAACACAGCAGACGCGCCGCGCGCCTCCGTCCATCAGAGCCCGAGCGGAACCGAGCAAATGAAAGCGAAATCTCAACGCGGTGCGGTAAGTCTGAGGCGCGCATCAGTGCGTCTGTCTCATAATGCACTCTTTGATTTTTATTTTATTGCATGTATGTTTATTGTCAGGCTCACCATATGCCTTCAATGCATGTAAAAGAGGCGTGTCGGTACAGAAAGGACGCAACAGCCATCCGAAAGATGTTGTATTTGCTTAGCAACAGAGGAAAAGATGAGATGTGCAATTGTCAGCTGATTGCATGATGTATATCGACGGGCTGCATGGTCGATATCTGACAAAAGTGCTTTGAGATACGCATGAAAGGTTCTAGTGTGTGTGTTTCATGTGAATGTTTACACCTCTGTACACTAGACTGTTATACATCATTTGTGTGGATCTCTGTATGCAAACACACACATACAAGCAAAACTGAAACAGAAACAAAGAGATGAGGTCTCGTATTATGTGGCCTGTTGTGCACGAGTCTGTCAATCATTAAAGCTTTTAAATGCTTATCTAATTACTTTAGAGCCTTTTTATTTCACCCTGTGCAATTACTAGCAGAGCATAACAATCTTATCAAACGTAACAAATGTTATTACAAGTAATAATGCTATTTATTGTTTGTAATGTGCTTACAGACAGCAGGACAGCTCTGAATATGTTTCTAAAATCATAACAGACAGCACAATCTGTGTTAGGTGTAATGCTACATTTTGCATGTCAGTGTTTATTTAAATAGTTAGGTAAACGATAATGTTCAACATTGAAAAAAAAAATATATATAATAATAATAAAAAATCAGATCATCAGGACCATTATGTGAAACTGAGGGTTTTGCATCACCCTGAAAGGGTTTATTTCGTGATAATGTCTGCCTGACTTTACATTATCTCACTGATTCACCAAATAAATAAATACACAGACATGAAATAATGATCTGTAGAGTATGGAAACCTGTTTGTAATTGCAACTTTTTATTTTTCACAATTCTGAGTTTATATCTCGCAAAAAAAAAAAAAAAAAAAAAAAATCTCACAAATATAAACCCAGAATAAACTCGCAATTTTGAGAGAAAAAAAAAAAACAGAATTATGAAATATGAACTTGCAATTTTGAGGAAAAAAGTCCAAATTTTGAGATTACTCAAAACTCAAAATTGTGGGATATAAACTTGCAATTCTAAGAAAAAGTCTGAATTATAAACAGAAATGCAAGATATAAACTCACAAAATTGAGAAAGTTAGAATTTTGAGCTATAAAAACTCAGAATTTAGAGCTATAAACTCGCTATTGCAAACAAAACAAAAAAAAAGTCAAAACTGAGATAAAAAGTTGAATTTTTAAAAACGTTTTTTATTTTTAATAAATTTTTTTATTTAATTTTGTTAATTCCATAGAGGAAACAGAAAAGGAAAAAAAAGCAGAATTGCGAGATGTACACTCACAAATGCGAGGAAAAAATTAGAAAAAAGGGTCAGAATTGTGAGATGTAAAATCGGAATTGCAAGAGTTTATATCAATTTTTACTTTTTATTTGATTGCAAGAAACATTGTAAGATATAAAGTTACAATTACCTTTATTATTTATTTATTTATTATTATTCAGTGGCAGAAACAGGCTTCCAAAGCAGTGTGAATCAATTATACCGTATAAATATGTTTGACCACAGAATTACTTGATTGACCAATCAGATTTAAGAATTCCAGAGAGCTGTGTAACAATCTTTATTTTTAATGGAAAGTCCCCGTTGTTGTCTATATTTAATAATAGTTTTCTGCCGCTGTGGATTCTCTTTTGTTTAGATCAGGAAAGTTTAGAGGAGGACATGGCTGCTCAAGAACCCTCCCCCCCGTCCTCCATGGAGAACAACAAGCCCGGGTTCCCAAAGAAGATTCTGGCCAACAAACTCGAAGACAAAAATTTATGCAACTGCTGTCAGAACATTTTGAGGAGACCGTTCCAAGCGCAGTGCGGCCATCGGTTTTGTTCTTACTGCTTCAACCGGACTGTTGGGTAATTCAGTCTGCTGATCACAAACAGATGCAGTTATTTAGCCGATAGAATTCAGTTCTGATGCAATGACTTTAAAACATTTATTGTGGCGACTGACACAAATGGAAATACCGGAATGATGACACTTCTACCATTCAAAAGTTTGGCATCTTTTATTCTTATAATCACTAAGGCTGCATTTATTTGATCAAAAATACAGAAAAACTGTGATACTGTGAAATATTATTACAATTCATAATAACTGTTTTCTATTTGAATTAGTTTTTGTTTGCATAATATATGTGTGTTTTCTGTGTATATTTATTATGTATATATAAATGCACATACATGTACATATAGTATGTATTTTGAAAATATATACATGTATTCTATATTTATATTCATATCATTTATATTATAACTAAATATATGTAATATATAAACATTTTTTTTAATAAATACATGCATGTGTTTGTATTTATATTTACATAATAAATATACACAGACAGTACACACACATATATTATGCAAAAACTTTATTTTGGATGCGATTAATCATGATTATTCGTTTGACAGCACTCATTTGAATATATTGTAAAATGTAATTTATTTCTGTGATGCGCAGCTGAATTTCCAGCATCATTACTCCAGTCTTCAGTGTCACATGATCCTTCAGAAATCATTCTAATATGCTGATTGCTGCTCAAGAAACATTTCCTATTATTGCCAATGTTGAAAAGAGTTGTGCTGCTCCATATTTTTGTGGAAACCATGATACATATTTTCAGGATTCTTTGATGAATAGAAAGATCAGAAGAGCAGCAAGTATCCAAATCTTTTGTAAAATCTGAAATGTCTTTACTGTCACTTTTGATCAATTTAATCCATAATTTCTGTAAAAAGTATTTTTTCCCCCCAACAAATCTTACTGATCCCAAACATTTGAACAAAAGTGTAATTTTGAGGTATAAAAGTGTATAAGTTTGTAGTTATACCTTGAAATCTATTATATATAATTATAGTAACTATAAAAAAGGAAAAAGAAAATACAGTTCCACATCACAAATATTTAAGCATTGATTAGCTTGTATTAATGCCAAAAATGCTGATGTCAAAACAGCAAATGTGTGTTTCATTGCCATTTTAGATCAGGACCACAGAAATGTAATGCCTGCATCAAGGAGGACATCTTCGAAGAGCCCACGTCAATCCTCAAACCAGGCTGCGTACGTGCAAATGCTTCGCTCAGTGTGAATCCAGATCTGTGAGCACTTTTTAAATGATATAAAGCCAAACCTTTACTGCAGAGCATGCACATTCTCTGTGTTTTCTTGCAGGCGTTTCCCGACAATGCTGCCAGAAGAGAAGTTGAAAATCTTCCAGCTGTGTGCTTCAACGAAGGCTGCTCCTGGAAAGGCAGTATTAAAGATTATGAGGTTGTGTTCCTTAACATTAGCTTTATTGATATACAGGAGCAGAAGTATTTAGGCACTACATATGCAATAACATCCAGTATAAATGGACAGTTTCTCATTATTCAGTTGGTAACTTGTGTCATATCTGTTTTTGTAGTTGAGCCATGAAGGGAAGTGTGAGTTCATGATTCTGCCGTGTCCCTTGTGCAAAGAGCTCATTAGACTGAACGAACAGGAGCGTCATAATGAACGCGAGTGTCCTGAGAGAACGCTCAACTGCAAGTACTGTAAAGAACCATTTCACTTCAAAAACATCAAGGTAAGCGAGTGGACTGAGAAAAGACGTATTCATTTGCAGTGGGGAAAAAAGCATTTTATGTTACAAAATAATGCTTTCACAGGCCCATGATGAGATCTGTCCCAAATATCCCATGATTTGTGAAGGATGTGCGAAGAAGAAAATCCCCAGAGAAAAGGTGTGGTAATCAAAAACATATCACACGAGTATGGACATGACTGTATTATTCAGTAACACTCAGTTAAGAAAACAGAACAAGCGATACGTTATGTGCGGATGGTAGATAGTTACATTTCTTTGCTCTCCTCTTTTTAGTATGTTGACCACATCAAGTTCTGCGGCAAATTCAGGACTCCATGCAGATATCATGTGGTTGGCTGCGACATGTCAGTAAGTTTTCATATCTAGAATCCTATAAATTAACACATAGTTGTACAGTTAAAAAAAAAAGGCAAGTTTACAAATAATAAACACAATTAGTTGGAGTCAAAAAATGGTCATGAACTACCCTTTTCTATGGAATGATATTTCGGACAATATTCAAAAGGAATTGCAGTTTCAGTTTGTGGACGCATACAAACGCAATTGCGATTCATGCATTTACATGTCTGCCAAATTAAAAATGGCAATGCAAAGTCCATTTGCAATTGCATTTCAAGGTATTACAAGTCTGTCATTTTTGAATAGCAATAGAAAATCACCAATTCACTGTTTCTCTTTCTCCGTGTCCTACTCCAACCCGCCCAAAATTCAAATGGAATCACAATTTTGCACTTGCCTTTTCAATATTGTCTGGAATATCATTTCATACTTTTCTTTTTCTCTATCCCAAACCTCAGGGTACAGCATAATGTACACACAACACAGGGTTATTATTATTAAAAAAAAATATTATTATTGGTCTTAAAGCTAAAACCAAAACCATGAAAATCGTTGGTTACTTGAAATAAATTAAATGTTAACTGGAGAAATAATATAAAAAAATAAAATAACTCACACACACATTATACACACACACACACACACACACACACACATACATATGTATATATATATATACACACATATGGAGTGGAATTTAAATAAATCTGGTATGTGAGGAAATAAACTAGTATTATTTAAAATATATAAAACTATTAAAAAATTTAATTGAAATAAAGTAAAAAATATTCAATGAAAAACTTAAAAAAAAACTTAAAGGACTTGGCAACAAACTGAACTAAAATAACTAAGTTGAAGTACTAAAATTGCTAAAACTGAAATAAATCAAAATTAAAACTAAATAGAAATGTTTAAAAATATTAATACAATATTATAAAAATGACAAAAGCACATAACAATTACAAAAACTTAAAAAACTTAATTTGAATTTATCAAATATCACTGTTTCATACAGAGACAAATGTAAAACTAGAAGTTGAAATAAAAATAAATTAAAAATAAATATAATTTTTAAAAAAAATAATAAAAATGACAAGCACATAAAAATATCAAAACTTAAACTAAAATTAAATCGAAAACTTTAAAACTTAGTTAATTCAAAATATTAATAAATGCTAGCACTAAAGGAGATCTGAAATGTATCAAATATCACTATTTCTCACAGATACAAATATAAAACTAACAATATGAAAAACTAAGTGAACTATGATTTCCTGTGTGCAGAACTCAACTCATAATGCAGTTGCACGATGCAAAAAGAAGTTTGAAGTTTAATCTAATTGGTTTCCCTTTGAGGTGGAGAAGGAGAAGATCCACGATCACGAGCGTGTCTGTGCTCACGAACATCTCAACCTGCTGTTGCACTACATCATGGGCATGAAGGTCAGTCTGGAGGGCCTGCAGCCCCAAAGTCTGGAGCTGGCCGGTCACAAAGCACAAGAGCTTCACCAGGCGCTCCGAGACCTGGAGACTAGAGTCAGTCAGCTGAGCGCCCTCCCGGGCCCGACCGGACCTCCCGTGCAGGGGGTCCCCTCCTCTTCATCCTCCGCCGCAGCGCCGCCACCTCTTCCTCCACCTGCCACCACGCTGCCCACCTCCTTCACTCCT
>NC_056576.1:5993152-6018152 GCF_018340385.1 Cyprinus carpio | reverse complement strand
GTATAAATCTTACCGTAGGTGTCTGTGAAATAAACGGTCCTGTGCACATGAATATTCAAGTTATTACGTTGCATTTTGTATATTTATAAGAAACAATGACAAGTCTTGTTGTCACTTTTGTAAATAGGAATATTTATACAGTTTACATGGTACATCGGAGCTTGAGTTTGTAGTGCTTGCCGGCTTCATGGAGTGCGAGTTTGTATTTTATTCCTTTTCAATTCTTCTCACTGCCAAACCAGGCAGTTTGTGTATTTTCTAGGCTAAACTCAGATGTTTACACAGGACCAAGCATTTGAAAACTTTTGATATACAATTGTCTTTTATATTTGGCATTGGGGGTGTAACTAGTAACCAGAATCCACTGATTTTAAACCAGTTATGACAACTATTGAAACTTCTCTGTGCATGGGAGGCCTCAATCTGCAAATGCACATGATATTTATCATAAACAGTTTACTCATCCAGTGAGTGACGACACCACTGCTGACATACTTTAGAGATAAATAAAATAAATATTAAACATAATGACTATTATTTTATATGATACACTGCTTCTATTCTTAAAAATAAAAGCAGATATTGATACACTCATACTATATATGCAATGGATATGTATCTTATATATATATAACCATAAACTCTCAAAGCGAGGGGTCTTTATACAGTAAATGTATATACAGTTTACATCTATTTTATTATATTTAATGCATATTATTTATATAGCTGTACATGTGCAGTCATGGTGGTTTAAAACTAATTTTCACTTCTTCTTAGTAAATTGTCAGAAATACAGATTAATTTGTACATGCGATGCCTTGCCATAAACTAAATCTGATCGCTTGATATGAGAAACAGTTCATCTCAAAGCTGAGGATCTATAAACTGCAATACTAATGGAGCGCAATTTTAGGGCATTTCTTAAAAGGGATGAAATCGATGATACCAGACATTAAAAAGATATGTTATACTGTGTTTCTGTGACATTATTTGTGCCAAATATGCATAGTGAAGTGTTGTTAGAGTTATTAGATCATGATCTGTCCTTTAATGAAAACGGATTGAATGTATGTCAAACTCAAAATGTGCAATTTTATAAAAACAAAAACTTAATTTCACTTTATTGTTTTTCTCTTTAAATTGAGATTTGTGCCAAGTGAAATTTCCAGCTAATTTTTTTAAAGTATATTACACTGAAAATTTGTAAAATTCATAACAATGGGCTGCTGATTCAAAATATTTTATTACTTTTAATGAACAATTTAATTTACTGGATAATTATTCTGGCTAACAGAAGATACTTAATGTACTGTATGAACCAAAAACTGAGCTATAATAATTAATGCCTCCCCCACACACTATTTAGAAAGATGTTTTTCCTGTACCTCTAACTTTTCTAAGTTTATCCAAGTATGTTTCTATGTAAGATGCAAAAAATGTCTTAAAACATAAAAAATAACATTTCACAAACCTTGATCATGGCTACTGTTGATATTTTACAGTCTCATGCTTCATGGTCTGCTTAGTCTGCTTGTTAGTCAACAAGACTAGAATTACACTGTCACAAACATCTACATGTTGTTATTATGCGTAATTAACACTGCTGTCTGTATTAGAAAAAAATCTGAATGATACTTTATATATATACTGTATATATATGTGTGTGTGTGTGTGTGTGTGTTCTCAATGAGAATTTCGTTTTTTAACAATTAATAATTATATATTATAAACACACTATGTGTGTGTGTGTGTGTGTGTGTATATATACACACACACACACACACACACACACACACGTTTTTTAACAATTAATATTATTATACTATTATTTCATAATATTATTATTGTTTATGATTTGTTTTTTAAATATTTTTTTATATTATTTTATAATTGTTAAAAAACTAATTTCTCTGTGAGAATTACTAATTATTATAATTTTATTTATTTATTTATTTATTTATTTATTTATTTATTTATTTATTTTTTCTGGATAAGTAAAGAGAACTTGACAACACATTAAAAATCCCAACGTAACAAATTACATTTTTATTTCCTATTTTTCTGAAGATCAATTTTAGACACATTCCAGGAGAAGAGATAAAGTTTAATCAACACTGTTTTAGGGATTATAGATACTGAGGACTCTATGGGGGAGAAGAAAACATTATAAAAATAAATTTTAAAACAAATAATCAACATCAGTAAGCAAACAGGCTTGTCATACAATCTCTTCAGAAAACAATCACATTGATTTCTTTAATTTTGAAAACTGAGCACACTTATTTGCACCATCCTGTCCTACACTCTTAAAAATAAAGGTGCTTCAAAAGGTTCTTCAAGAGATGCTATAGAAGAACCATTTTTGGTTCCACAAAGAACCATTCAGTCAAAGGTTCTTTAAAGAAGCATCTCTTTCTTACCTTTTTATAATCTGAAGAACCTTCTTTCGCCACAAAGAACCTTTTGTAAAACAGAAAGGTTCTTCAGATGTTAAAGGTTCTTTATGGAACCATTTAGACAAAAAGGTTCTTCTATGGCATCGTGAAGCACCTTTATTTTTAAGAGTGTACCGCATGTCAGACCTGAGCGTGGTAATGATTCAGTGGAGGAAATGACATCACTGGTCTCGAAGACACTTCCTCCTCTGAAAAAAACTGCACAAGATCATTGAATATTTCTTTTAATCATTCTGAAAAAGTTGGTTTGTTATAGGAAGATCTTGTACCGTGACTGGTGTCACATTTCAACATACCTGTTTTTACCAAGTTTCTGTAAAACCCTCCACTAATCACGGCTGTTTCTAACATATCAAAAATCTGGTCTAATAAAGTTGACATGGAAGGCAGAGTTCAAATGGCTAAAGATGTTCCACTCAGGAGTTTTAATCGTATCTGTCTGTGACGAGAGACGGGCTGTTGATGAGAGATGTGTGGGGTTTTGGAGAAAAGAGAAAGTTAGACATTTAAAGTCTATGATCTTTTCCGTCTGCCTTCCAAGTTTCTGAAATTGACTGGCCGGATCTTCATCTCTGCGAATGGAATCGAATGCTCGTGGCCTTTCCAGTGGAACCAATTGATCCCCTGTGAATTAAAAATGGTTTAATTTAATTTCAATATGTTACAAAACATTTCAGTGTTGTATATGAAAGGGTATAAAGTACTTAAATGTATTTTAATTATTGTAGTTGAATATTATTTGGGGGAATTTGTACTTTTATCTACTCAAGCTTTATTGAAACTAAACCTGAGGACTTGGATGACAATTTATGGATTATATTTTCAAGGGAAAATTATGTTTTATTTATTTTTTAATAATTACACTTTCATTTAGACCGCTGGTTATTATGATGCAAATCTATCCTCTTAAAATGAATCTATACTGGTAACACTTTACAATAAGGTTCTATTTATTAACATTTATTAACTACATTAGTTAACATGAACTATAAATTTAAATTAAAGTAATAAAAATTATAATAATTTTTATTAATAATTTTTATAAATTACTATTTTTATACTTTTAATTTTAATTTTAGTTAGTTAGTTAATTTTTTAGTAATTTTGTTATGTGCTTTTTTGTTTATTTTAAATATTACTATTTAGGTTTCATTTATTTTTATTTCAGTTTTTTATTAAAAAAATGTGTTTTTTTTTTTTGTAATTTTACGGTTTAAACTAACTTCAAATAAACAAAAATTAGAAACTGAAACAAGTTAAGTCATTCATCTAATATTTATTTTATCTTATTTCAGTTTTATTTCAATTAATAATGTTTAACAGTTTTAGTTTTAGATGGAACTAATCTTGCAACTAACAATGAAAAATCCTTCAAAAGCATTGATCAATCTTAGTCAAATCAAAACATTTAATGGAGCTAAACTAACATGAACTAACAATGAAAAGTTGTATGTTCATTAACAAAATGAATAAATACTGTTATTTAACAAATACCAGGACAAATGTGCTGCTCATTATTATTTAATGCATTAACTGACATGAACTAATGGGTCCTTATTGTAAAGTATGTATATTTTTGTCTATTTTACTGGGAAAAGTCAGATCAATTTTTATTTAAACAAAAAAAATAAAGAAAACAGCCAGTAAAAATAATTTTGATATAAAATTTAATTGGCCAAAATATTGGAGAATATGACTTACTTTGCTGTGGCTGCTGTCTCCATATTTCCCCATCAGGTTCACTCGATGGCAGTTTTTATACCAGAACGCTCCCTTGTAGGACAGGGCACAGTTGGTGACCGCGATGTCATTGTCATGGTCAAAGGTGGAGAATGGCCTGTTCTGATGATATGACAAGGAATCACCTAAAGAGAGATACAAAGACACAATATTACAGGCTAAATATTATAAATCCTTTGCCATCATTGGGCATGAAATATTAGAACTCATTTAAAAACTATGCATCATCATATTTGCATGAGATACGGTTCTTTATTGGCATTGATGGCTCCATGAAGAGCCTTTAACAGCCATGGAACTTTTAAATTGTACAAAAATGTTCTTTGGATTATTATAGGGTTCTTCACACTAAGAAAAATGGTTCTTTTCAGAACTGTTCACTGAAAAGTTTTTTTGGAACCAAAAATGGTTCTTCTATGACATCACTGGTTTTCGGAATCTTTATTTTTAAGAGTGTAATATGTATTACATTTGATAACAGTGTATACCAAATGCATAATGTATATATATGGAATTCACCTGCGGTGCCACTGTATGCACCAATCTGGATCTTGTAGCGGGAACGAGGATCTGCGATGTAAAATTTATCGTAGACTGCAAACGCACTCTCCTGTCCGTCACGCAGGTCCACACGTAACTCGTACTGACCGGCTGAGGTGATTTTGTGAAGATTTGAAAGTCCTGAAAGACAAAGACGCACCATCTGCGTCAGTAAACCCAGACCGAGTAGATTTTGGTGTTGTAATGACTTTGGCCTGTTAAGGTCGAGTCGCACCGAGCCAGAACTCATCGTTCGTGTCCCCGAATCCTGCAGAGTAGTTCCTCCAGTTCCTGAAGAAATCCAGCTTGCCGCTCTGACGCCGTAGGAACACCTGTGGAGACAAACACATTTGTTTACAGGGGAAATGAGTTCATGCATTCCCTAGAAACTGAACCCATGACCTTGGCTTTTTTTCTTATAGAATTTGTGCGATAAAAAGCTCCAATTACCTTTTTATTTTTTATTTTATTTTTTTATTTGTGGCAGAAACAAGCTTCCATACTTGCTAAAATTCAATTTTTTCATTGAAATATGATACAACTTAATCATGAATAGCATAAGGGGTATTCTTATATTTAAATAAAATTCAGAAACACTAACTATATTACTGCTCAAAGTCAGAGTTATGGGTTTCTTCGAATCATTCTTAAAGTCAGCATTATTCCATTCAGTTTATTCCATCTATTTTATAACATTCAGTTTATACATAGAGGTTAGTTTCAACTAAGTTTAATGGTGCAATGCAAACATGTTTAATAGTGTGTAGGACTCACCATCCAGCCACCGCCGTCGGAGCTCATGTCACAGTAAACTCGGACGGGCTGCTTCTCGTCTCCGCTGATGTAAATGGTGTATGGACCGGAGGCCGTCTCTCCGTTCAGCAGCGTTTCTGAGCAGTCCTTGGTGTTTCTGTAGCGCATGCCAGCTGCACACAATATGAGACCAAAACAAGGTTTGATTCAACAATCAGACAGCAAATAACACACACAGATCACACGAGCAGTGAGTGAATTTTCCCCTCACAGCCAAAAAGTGGATCTGTTATTAAAGAACTTAATGCATAAATCTGACTGCGACAAAAATAATCAAATAAATAAATCTGACTGCACAATAAAACAGTAAATAATCTTCAGAATTAGCGCAGGGTTATTTTTTTTAACTAAAACCATATTTTTTCTGCTATTTTAAATAAAGTAAAGAGTAACTGAAAAAAAAAGTTTTATTTACGTCTATTTTTTATAATTTTTTAATGCATTTTTATCAGTTTTTTAAAATATGTACAAATAGTTTTTATTTACTTCTAATTTTTATAATTTTTTAATGCATTTTTATCTGTTTTTTAAAATATGTACAAATAGTTTTAATTTACTTCTAGATTTTATAAATTTTTAATAAATTATCATTTTTTAAATATGTAGAAATAGTTTTTATTTACTTCTAGTTTTTATAAATGTGTAATGAATTTTTATCAGTTTTTTTTAAATATGTACAAATATGTTTTATTTACTTTATTTTTATTAATTTGTAAGAATTTTTATCAGTTGTTTTTAAATATGAACAATATAGGTTTTATTTACTTCTAGTTTTTATATTTTTTTTATAAATTGTTATCAGTTTTTTTAATATGTATAAATTGTATTTATTTACTTCTAGTTTTTATTAATTTGTAATTAATTTTTATCAGTTGTTTTTAAATATGTACAAATAGGTTTTATTTACTCCTAGTTTTTTTTTTTTATAAATTTTTAATAAATTGTTATCAGTTTTTTTTTTAAATATGTAGAAATAGTTTTTATTTACATCTAGTTTTTATAAATTTGTAATTAATTTTCATATTTTTTTTAAAATATGTTCAAATAGTTTTTATTTACTTCTAGTTTTTATTTTTATTTTTAGTTATTTTAAAACTTCAGCTTAAACTGAGAAAAAATTAGAAACGTTACCTTGGAAACTGATTTTTTTTTTTTTTAATGGAATATTGCAGTAAGAATTGTTTTGATTTCATGGTGACTTTAAGGGTGATTGGGAGTTTGATCAAGAGTAATATAGCTGAAGCTGTGTGTAGTGAAGAGACAGACCTGTGGTGAAGACGCTGCTGATCTGTGTGCTCCTCTTGTCCTCAGCGACCGCCTGCAGTCGGACTGTGTATTCAGTGCTGCTTCTCAGATCAGACAGACTGTGAGAGGTCGCAGACGACTCGAGATGCAGTTCCTGTGTGAAAATACTGTGCGTCAGTTATGATCTGAACATCAGTAAAAACAAAACATCTTTTTAGTATTTAATAATTATTGTAATGCATCATATATTATATATTATTTTGATCACTTTGTAATGTTGCAGCACTTTGAGTATAAGGTGCATTACAAATAAAACATTATTATTATGATTATTATAATGACTATTATTTTTATGATAATGATTATTGTTGTTGTTGTTGTCTAATCGTATCCAAAAATCTGAATTCTAGAATTTGCAAAATTAACAAAACTCTCCTGATGTTCAAATTGTGCCTATATAAAATTAATTAATAAAATAAAATACAACATTATTTTGTTATGGTGTTAATTGTTTTTAATGAATTAATTACAATAAATAAATAAATAAATAAATAAATAAATAAATAAACACATTTTGTTATGGTATTTTTATACATGAAATAATTTGTATTATAAACTATATTATAATATGATATATTATCAAGCAATTAATGTATATTTATACAATGTTCTCCAGATGCTCAAACTGTGCCTTGAGCCATACAAATCACTAATGCATATAGGTTATATTAGTTATATATGATGACTAACACAATTTGTAAACAACACAAGTTGATTTTTTGTTGAACGATCCCTTCTATATGGCCTATATAATTACACTAAAAGCTTTAAATCCTTAAAGTAAAATTTAAAGTTAGTATGTGAGAAATGTCTGACCCTGACATCCCCGTCAGATGCTTCAAAGGTCAGGATATATGCAGTGATGGCGGCCTGCGGCGGCGTCCAGCTGAGAACGGCACTGTCTGTCTGAATATTACTGGCAACCAGATCACGCGGAGCGTCCACATCTACATAACACCAGACAAATCAGATTACACTGACATTTATTCAGACAGTTAGATGAGCTGGAAATAAAGAAAAACATGCATTCATTGTTTAGAACTGATTGTTGAAGTGTTATAAATTCAGCATTAGTTGTGTTAATGACAGTCCATTATTTTGAGAATCAGGAGAAGAAACTCTCACTGATGCATTATGGGAGAATATATTTTTATTTACAGATTTTTGTTTTTGTTTGACAAAACAGAACAAAAAAAAATTGTTGACATAAGCTGGCCAGCAGTTTATTATTATTGTTATTATTATTATTATTGCAAAAATAATTATTAATTATCAGATGCAAGGCATACAATATTTATTTATTTATTTTAAATATTTTATTATTAACCATTAAAAAAATAATAATAATAACAGCAAGTATCATTATTATTATATCTTTTAATTATTATAATAATTTTTTTAAGCAATTTTTTTCTCAACCAGGGCACATGAGAAACTAAAAGTAAATAGCTTAAAAAAAACACATTAGGAGCTGTGTTCATGCTGATTTTAATATTGCATATTTGTTGTTGTTGTCATTATTATTATTATTATTATTATTATTATTGATACACAGAGCTGGGTAGTAATGGATTACATGTAATCTGGATTACGTAATCAGATTCCAAAACTCAAGTACTTGTAATTAGAGTAAACTACTTTTTAAAATACTCGTAATCAGACTACAGTTACTTTTTTATGGATTACATGATTACTATTATTTACACAATGGTAATAAGTTGTTTACAAATCATTGATTCTCCTAAATTTCCTTATTTTTTAACGTTTATATTTTTTCATAATAAACCTGCCGTTTATATACGTTCATGATTCTTCAAGTTTTTCTGGCGGAAAGAGGGGAGGGGTGTCAGAATCGCGCCTTTAATCACTGGATGTACTGACATCAGTTTCATAAAAAAAAAAAAAAAAAAAATAGGAAAAATGTCAGTGTTCAGTGTAAGCTCTGCCTACCAAGGATGAATTTGCTGTCCACTGAAATCTTTGACCTAGCAAAGTTATTGCTGGGAATTTCATGTTCTTTAATATTTTTTTTATAATGTTGATTTTTCTTAATTGTTACTACCTTATGCACTTCAGGTGTTTTGAGATGAAATATTGGACTTAGAAATTGTCTTTAATATATATATATATATATATATGATGTTTTTCATTGATATAGTCATATACACTTTTAGAGTTTTTTTTTTTATTAAATATTTGACCTAGCAATTATATTGTTGTGAATTTCATGTTTTTCAATATTGGTTTTTGTAATGTAGCTGTTTTCTAAATTTACTTAATTATAAGTAAATATGCTTTAAAATCATAAGATGTGATTTTGTTTTATTCAGTGTTACTAGCAAACACTAACAGCAAGGTTCATTAGTGTTTGTATTTTGTAAGTATTAACTGTCCATACATTGCACTTTAAAAAGAAGCTATTGTGGCTCTTGTTGGTGAATTAAATATATTTTTTGGACTACATTTTTTCTTTGTATCTGTCAAAATAGTACGAGATTAGGCTAATTCAATTTATGTGATATCAAATAAGGGTTAGCACAATTGTAATCTAAATGTAATCCAAAAGTACTCAGATTACGTTACCAGAAATGTGTAATCTAAGAGATTATATTACTGACTACAAATTTTGTCATGTAATCTGTAATCAGTAACTGATTACAATTAATAAGTAATCTACCCAGCTCTGTTGATACATTACATTTTTTTTTTCAATTAGGGCACATATGATAGAATAATAGGAAATTTCTTTTTCTTTTTCTTTTTTAAGTATTTTATTCTTAAATAAAACATTAAAAGCTGTGTTAAACCTGCTTTTAATATTACTACTACTGCTACTACTACTACTACTACTACTATTATTATTTTGAAAATTATTTTTTGTGATAAATTAAATGGTTTTCATTTTGAAATAATAGGGCATAAAATAATAATTAAAATAATTATGAAAATTAATATAATGAATAGAATATAATGAGAATTATACTCATTATACGGAATAGAAAATTACTAAATAATAAGGTAATTAAAATTCAGTGGACATAAAACAATACAAAAAAAATATTTTATATTATTATTAATGTTAACATATTAATCATATGCAAAAAAAAAAAAAAAATTGCATTACAGAATTTCACAATAATTTTAAATAACATTGCTCCCTGTTTCGGGAGAATCCCTCATATGAACTGCTCAATAAAGAAGTGCTGCTGCATTGGATGAGGTCTATAGGGGGCGCTAGAGCACTAGTAATGGCTCACACACCTGTGGTGAAGTCTGTGGTTGCTGGAGCACTTTTCTCTCGGTTTCTGATGGCATAAACATTGACAGTGTATTGAGTTGCTGGAGCCAGTGAACTCATCTCAAACTCCACCGTGTTTCCAGAAACCTGCTCTGATATCGGTGGCACTGTGGAGAAAAACACATGAATCAGAAATTATTCTATGAAACTAAAAAAACTAAAAAATAAAAATAAAAAAAAAGTACAGTAACTGAATAACAGATGTGGGTTTATTTTGGGGTATCTGACATGTCAAGCAGTGACAGCAGTGTCCTGCAGTGTGACAGGTAATATTAAAATATCTCAAGTTAATTTTGTTCTACTCGAGCGGGGCGTGCAGCAGCCGAGAAAATGAAGACAAGTCAAGCATGAATAAAGAACCCCAAAATAGAGCACAACAGAGAGTGCAGGAGTTTCCTCACCAGTGTCTGCGCTGTATGTGATGACATATCCATCCACGGTCGCCACGGCAGGTTGCCACAGCAACAGCGCCTTTGTGTCCGTGACATTGACAGCAATCAGGCTGTGTGGCATATCCAGGGCTGGAGGTAAATAAATTAATAAATTAAATAATAATAAAAACATTATATATATATATATATATATATATATATTATATAGATATATATATATATATATATATATATATATATATATATATATATATATATATAATAATTTTAATGTACATTTATACATTATTATAATAATTATTTAATTTATATTATACATTTTAAATATTTTCATGGTTTTATATTTGAATGTACATGAATTACTGATCTGTTGCATATTATATTATATTATATTATAAATTGTTATATATATAATATATGAAATAAAAATATTATTTTGTTATGTAATTAATTTGTTACATGTAAAACAAACAAACAAAAAATAAGTATTAAATATAAAATAAATAAAAAAACTATTATTTTACATAATTTTCTTGTAAAGATATTTTCATGTCTTTACATTTGAATGTACATAATTACTGATCTGTTACAGTAAACATAATTTAATATTACATTATTTGTTAAAATACAGACATATACAAAATAAAAAAAAAAATATAATTGTATTATATTAATTGATTATATGTAAAACAAACAAACAAACAAACAAACAAACATTGCATATAAAATAAAATAAATAAAATAACTATTACTTTATTTTGTAATACTGCATATAAAAATTGAATAAAATTTATACAATAATATATTTATATAATTTATTTTTAATACATTTAAAATTTTCACATCTTACTGTTGTTAATAAATTAATTTATATTATATTATATTATATTATATTATATTATATTATATTATATTATATTATATATATTATATTATATTATATTATATTATATTATATTATATTATATTATGGTTAAGAGGTTTGTTTTAGATCTTTACACTAAGTTTGAGCAATACTGAGAGTGATGCACATCTTAAAAAGCACCAATAATCAGTTAAGTGACTTAACTGACCTGTAGTAAAAGTGTCAGGCACTGGTTCGCTCTCCTCCAGACCTTTCACTGCAACAACTGACACCTGATACGTCTCTCCAGGAATCAGATTCGTCAGCGAAACCTGAGACTGTGACCCGTCCGCCGTCAAGATCATAGGAGTACCTGGTAAAACACAGAGGAGAAGCAAGACTTAATGCATGAATTTCATCAGAGTCTTCATCTTCAGCTCTGTTGTTTGCATATATCTAATATAATGTTTTCAATCATTTTCAGGACCGGCACTCGCCTCCTTGGACGGAGATGTAAGTGATTCTGTAGGAGTCCGGTTGGGATCGCGGTCGAGTCCAGGAAACCTCAGCTGTTGTGTCCGTGATGTCAGAGAAACGAAGGTCCCGTAGAGCTCCAAGGCCTGCCAGACAGCAATGCACATACATATTTAGCAATAGTAAGAGAAAATGTTGAAAAAATTGGGGAAGTGATCCACCCAGGGTACTTATGCCCATGAAGTTATGAAGTTAATTCAAACAGCCACTGGAAAAATGGACAAAGAAAAGGCCACTGAACTGCAGGAGAAGCAGACCTTTCCCTGGTGCAATGAAAAAAGGCCTAAAAGAAAGATTCATTAGTCATAATAGTGCAAGAAATCATTTTTAACATGATCAATCATGCCAAAATCATTCAATTGCATTCCACAAACTTAACCTGGAGTGAGACGATGACAAAAAGAAGGCATGTTATTTTGATCACAAACCGACACACACAGACATTAGTTCTCAGTGCATGCAGACAAATTAACAACACGTTTCCCAACAACGATGAGACTTGACGGTTTAGTGGTTTGGACTTTCCTCTGGATGCATGAACACACATTACATTCCTTCATAAGAGCATGCACGGTTAAAGTCAACGTCAACTGAAAACCAACTGTCTTTTTTGTCAAAACCTCTGATTATAGTGTCTAAAAAAAACCTTTTTCACCTAATAGATAAAATCTTTTTCTTGTTGATTATCCAGTTGAAATGCATCAAAATGGCATGCAAATAGTATTTGCTGTAGACTTTAACCCTGAAATATATCATGACAGATACATTTCAAATCATGGTGCATCAAGATCAGTACCTGTTTAGGATGAAGAGTGTTATTCAGATCATACTTCCATCACATTGCAGCCAAGAAAGCCCCTTGAATCCAGAAATGAACGTGTTTGACAAATGCAATACCTGTTCTGGCAACAGCAGTAATGGGTTGGGAGCGATGTTCCAGCATGACACCGTAAAGCTCAATTTCATACTCGGTTCCCCCCAAAAGCTGCGTTAAAACTTTGGTTCTTTCATCGCCCGGCACAACGAACTCTCGAGGGTGCGAGAGCTTGCTCGAATCTCTAACTTTGAGCACGAATCGATCAAAGGCGTCGTCTTCTGCCGTCCAGGCCAGCTGGAAGCTCTCAGGGGTGACGTCTGACACAAAAAGCTGCTCGATCTCTGGCTCTGCCTCTGATTGACAAGGGGAAATGTGTCTTTTTCTTGTTTTAACAAGTCTGAGACAACTACCTGCCGGTCTCCACCCATTCGACATGCATCAAGTATGAGCACAACTTCCTGCGTTAGTTAAACCATGGACACATAGCAGCAACGTACACGCGTCCTCCATGACTTATGACACCAGTTCATTGCAAAAGACTGTCTTTCCCTCTTTATAGTGATTTCATGCAAGACTGTGTTTCCTTCTGAGCTGCTGATGAAAAACCTTCCCAGCTTATAAGGAATGTTCAAAGAATGTTTGTTTAAAGCTGTCTGGTCTTTAATATTGTTTGTGCAACGTTATACTAAAATGTTTAAGGCTGGAATACACTACATGACTTTTGACCCGATTCTCCACCGATTATAGTTTGGATAAGTCGAAAGTCAGAGCCAGTCTGCAGATTTGAGCTGAAGGATTTCATAGAAAATCATGTAGTGTGTGATGGTCACAGCTTCAGACTTTGGAGGAAATCAAACATGTTTGATATTTTGAGCTGATTTTAGAACACATTGTTTTCATTTGTCAAGTGTCTCCTAGCAAGTTTGTTGCAATCGGAATAAATGTAAAATCTGCTAGTGTGTGATCCTCAGTCGTTTAGTTTATGATGGCCAGTTTTACAAAGTCTGTAAGTGTATGATTCCCAGTGTTTTAAAAATCTATTCATTGTATTTTATACTAATTTATGTAAAACAAAAATGGATTATAAAATAAATAAAAACTATTAGTTTACATTATTATTTTGTTTTATATAAAAATTGAATACATATTTATACAATAATATACTATTTATATAATTGTAAACAGTTTACTTATAATTTAACCCTAATAGGGTTAGGGTTAAAATGAAACATTTTAGTTTTTTTTTTTTAAACGCTACTGCCTGCTACTTGTTTAAAGGTTAAGAAAATATTCAAAAGTAACATTCCCATAATGTTTAAAAAATTACAAATTTTAACATTCCCTTAATGTTTGCTCTAAATAAAAAAAAAAAAAAATGTTTTGAGAACTTAACCTTTTCATAATTTAATGAGAACATTCTTAGAACATTCTTAGAATATATTTTTTTATATACAGTTGTTATATACAGTGTACAGCCAGCCCTTCAGTGGAAAACACAATTCAAATATGGCATCACACATGTGTATGCACATATTTTTAAGGAAATGGGACCAGTGGGGCATGAACTGTTCATACAAGCAAAACTAGAAACAAAATGCTTTACTGATGGAGGAGACCTGGCAAATAAAGAAAGGACAGTGTTGAGGAGGTAGTCGAGTTGTGTAGGAGTTTCCCAACCAAAGCTTATATCAAACAGCTGGTCATCATCTACAATTTGGACTGTAACATCTAAAAGAACGTGTAAACACAGGACATGTTCTTGCGTTGCATCGGCACAATTTTTTTTTGTAATCTTCATGTGTCATGCCTTCTGTTTTCTAGTATTTCATTATGTGCCTTTCTAGATCAGTCTATAAACTAAAAAATAATCCACATCTGATGCAACCACTATTTTGAGAAAAATCTATCACACATTGAAAAAAAAAACAAAAAAAAAAAACTAAGCACCCCTGAAAATACGTAAATCTAGGCTGAGCAGCAATACTGCATAATGTATTAAGCCTTCAGATTATTTTGCCTTACTCTACAGGGAGATTTTTTTATTGTTTTTTTTTTTCGTTATGTGCGCCTACAATATATCAACATATCAGTGAGAAACTATCACACTCTTGAACATGTCTTGTGCATACAACCCCTGAAAAAAATTGCAATTCATTTATTAGATATGAAAAAAATTTTGCTAATCAACAAAAAGTTTAAACTACCAAGCTTGGGCAGTGAAACTTCGATGTGACGGAGTGACGTGCAGTTGAAAAGCAGAGAGCGGTACCTGTAACAGCCACTGTGGTGATTGGACGAGACTGTAACCCATTCCCTGACACCCCAGTCACACTGACCTCATAGCCAATGCCAGTAATCAGGCCCAAAACATCCAGTACGGTCTGGTTCCCCGGCACTATGAACTCTTGCGGCTCCAGCAGCTGACCAGAGTCTGACACCTTTACCTGAAAATGGCTGAACCCCTCGGAGGAATCTGCCACCCAGGACACCCGAAATCCATGCGGGGTAATATCCGAAACCGTGAGGTTTTCCACTTTAGGTAATGATGCTGGGTTACGTGGTACAGCATTCATTTGGGTCCCGTAGTTGCAGTGTTATAGGAGGGGACAATACAGGGTGAGGATGTATAATTGATTCTGCAGTGATTGCAAGGTCAAAATAGCTTGTTATTTGTCAAATGATGCTTATCAGTTTTTATTGTATGAGCTTTATTATTCTTGGCTTCTCCATGTAAAATAATAGAGTATTCAATGGGTGCAATAGAACTGCATGCATACGCAATGGCAAAAAACTGAAAGGAATCAATCTAATCATCCATCTGTGTTAATTTCATTAGACAACATGAGCTCAGGCTGATGCAAAAATGAGTTTCCACACTGCAAATACCACTTTCGTTTCCTAAAGCAAGCCAAGTTAAGTTGCAAACTGAAACTGCACCTGAAGACAAGCCATCTGCATCTGAAACTAAAATCTCAGATAACTGAATATTATGCAAAACTGCAAGGAAGAAAAAAGTGCTTTTAAAGGTATCATTACACCAAGACCAACATGACAAATTGTCACAAACCAGTAAGAAAAAAAAATATACATATAAATATTTTTATGTCAGTATTTCATGTGACAAATTGTCCAAAAATAAAAAAGACTAAAATGTATCCTTTTATGTATATGCATGTGCATGTTTTTTGACAAATTGTCAAAAAACAATGTTTTACTTGGTGTAAAATGGCCTTCAGAGTCATTCAATTGGAGCCTTGTAAATTATTACATGCATGCAAGTGTGCAAAATGAATGAATAAATAATACACAATAAAAAAATAAACAATAAAAAGCCACAGGCAGTTTCAGTAACGTGCTTGTAACATCTTTTAACCAGATGCAAAATTGTTAGTTCTGTCAAAGTTCTGATTTGTTGTGATAGAAGCATGAAAAGCTTGCACAGTACCTGTACTGGTATTGAAGGAAACTGATGGAGTTTGACGGCCATGAGACAGACCATAAAACACTACGTCATAGACCGCAGAGTCCATAAGACCCGTGACGGTAACGTTCCTCTCTGCACCTGACAGCCTGAGCTCTACAGCATCATACAGCTGCTCACGGTCAGTGACACGAGCAACAAAGTCATCGAAGTAGCCTGACAGTGTGCTCCAGGACAGCGTCAAGCTATTCGGCCGTGTTTCAGACACCACAATGGGGCCCAATTTAGGCTTAGGCTCTGGATGAATGAAAGAAAGTACTAAGTATTGTTACGAAACTTAATGCCAGCTGAAACAGGTGAAAACTGAAGGTTTAATACAGTAGGAATATTCTGGGTTATTTGCTTTAATGTCTATGAAAAGCATCTGTGGTTTACAGTCAATTGCATCAGAAAATAATTTCAACTCAGGACTCAGGTTTGTAACATAACAAAAAATGCATTTACATTAATACTTTAAAATTAAATAAAATATTCATTTAGTTATATAATTAGATGTTTAATTCTAATATATACACATACACAGATATGCATATATATATATATACATATTCTAAAAATAACTAAAAAAAAAAAATAAGCCATATTGGAGTAATAATTAAAATATTTTTTCCCTATCAGTTTATATTTATAAATGTGCAGTATGGACCATACAGTCAAAATCTGTGTTGTTAACTAAAACTAACATTTAAAAATTATTATTATTTTTAATAACTGAAAAAAAAAGAAAATGAAAGAAAACTTAAAAATGTCAAAGCACTAAAATAAACTAAAAAAGAAAGAAAAATAAAGTTATAATATTAAGCTTTTATTTAAATTTGAAATAAATTTGTATGTATACATATATATTAAAACTAAAATTAAAATGAAAACTGAAAATATACAAATAAAATCTTATACAATATATTAATAAATATTATAAATAACGAATTAATAACATTAAACACTGGTTACTTCATGAGACTAACAGATAACAGGCTAATTTTGTGCAAACACATGGTTAGGAAGCAAATCTGACCAATTCTGTTTCCACGAGTCAAAAGCATGCGCTGCTGTACCTGTGGTCACTACAGTCATCAGGGCAGCTGTGTTTGAGCCACCAAAGGTGGCGTACAGCTTGATCTGATACTGCGTGTCTCCTCTGAGGCCGGTCAGCACCGTGGAGCGAACACCTCCAGGCAAGGTGCGCCCCGTCGCCTGCGTGGGCAAAGCAGACTCTCTCACCTCGACTATAAAATTATCAAAGGCCTTCTCTCCCGTCCGCCAGGAGAGAGACACTGTGTCTGAGGTAATGTTTGAAACAACTAGCCCAGACAAGTCAGGCTCGGCCGCTACAGGGGGGAAAAAGCCAGCCATGACGATTCGTTTAGTGTCTCTTTCTTTTTCGTTTAGAGATCTGTCCATGCTAACTTGTGCCTAACTGACAGAACAGCCTTGGTTTAAGGGATAGTTCACCCAAAAATCATTCACTCACCCTCGTGTTGCTCTAACCCAGCTAACAGGGAACATTCTCAGAGAACACTCTCTAACTTAAGGTAATGTTCTGTTAAGGTTTTCTCAAAGTTATGAACAAAAGCTCTTTCAGTAATATAAATAAAACCTTTGTTATCTGGTGAAACTTTGCTTGCTGAAACTGACAAAAAAATCCATAGACCATAAAATTCTTGTACACTATGTTCCCACCTAACAAAAATATGTTGTAAGAACATTTTGCTAATATTCCCATTAATTTTTGAAAATGTTATTTCGGAATATTCTCTGAACATTCAAAACGTCCAGTTTTTAAAGCTTTAATGTTTCTTGGTTATGTGAACATTCCATTTTCTCATTTTGCCTTATGGGAATGTTACTTTTGAATGTTCTCAGAAAATTCTGAAACAAGTAACATTTAAAAATCCCATAAAAAAATCCAAACATAAAAAATTTAAAAAAAAATTAAATATGCTAACATTTTGTAAACATTATTAAAGACCAGATAACATTGAATGAACGTTCTATTAAAGTTATTTCCAAATGTTATCTGAAAATTCAAAACGTCCAGTTTTTTATAGGTTTTAAAAATGTTTTTCTTGGAATTGCAAACATTAAGGTAACATTCTGTTTTATCATTTTTCAAACATAATGGGAACGTTTCTGTAGAATGTTCTCTGAACGTTTTGAAACAAGTTAAAAAACTTTAGATGAATATAAAAAAAAAACAAAAAAAAATTTATAAATAAAAAATTTTAATAATAACAACATTTAGAAAACAATATAAAACAACACACATTTTATGAATAATGTTCTATTAACATTACTGACAAAAAAGCACTCTAAAAATACTTCATATATTCCATGTCCCTTGCTAACAAAAAATGAACGTTTGCCAGCTTTCCCATGAAGTTATGAAAATGTTATTTCATTCAAAATGTTTTAAAAACATTTTCTTGGTTATGCAAATGTTAAAGGAACATTCCATTTTTTTATCATTTTGTGAAGTTTATGGGAACGTTACGTATGTGTGAATGTTTTTTGAATGTTCTGGAACAATAAGTAGCATTTAAAAATTTTTTTGGATGAATGTTCAACTAAAAAGTATAAATAATGTTTTTGTTCTAACGTTTTGAGAACATTATTAAACACCAGATAACTTTGCACAAATGTTCTGTTAAAGTTACTTCAAGAACCTTGTCCAGAGCGTTCTCAGAACGATCCCTGTTAGCTGGGTCTTTGTATGAGTAATAGACTTAATTTAGTCTCATATGTGCTTGCATACAGTTTTAAAGTTAAGTCTGATGCAACTTATCTTGAGGCACCAGATTTCAGTGATTTACATCTTCAATTTTGCATGTTCCTCACAAAGAGCTAGCATATGACTTCAGAAGACTTATAGCGCTTGAGTTACATGGACCCATTTTAGAGAGATTTTCAACATATGAAGAAGAAGAAGAAAAAAAACATTTAGGTTTGAAATGACGAGTAAATGTGATCTTTTTGGTTGAACTACTCTTTTAAGGCCTGATTTATAATTTCCAATTTAGACAATCGGTGGAAAACAGCAAGGAAACGAGAGAATTGCAGTTACCTGTGGAGGCGACAGCACTGACGGAGTCTGTTCTCCTTCCCTTCACGACTCCAGTGAGGTAAGCTATATAGTCAGTAGTCGGCCGTAGCCCAGTGATTTCATACGACTGTGTGCTTTGTGACAAATTATATTCGACTGGCTCCCGCTGCCATGAGTCTATAATCTCCAGGATAAACCTCTCAATATCTCCTCTCGTGTCATTCCAAGAAATGGAGAAGCTCTCTGATGTAATATTAGAAACATACAGATTGCCAACCACTGGAGCGCTATCTAAAGGGAGAAATGATTATTGGAATAGCACAGTTGCACTTACTGTACAATATGCATAATTTGCATGCATAATTTGTTTAACTGAGAAACTTCTGACAGATTAATTATAGGAAATATTTGAATACTGACTAGAATTATGGTTTAAGTTTTAAAATGCACCTCAAGTGTTCTTGCTGGATTAGGCCTGTTTTCCACATACCACGTCTGCAGCATGCACAACGCATATTTATTTTTGCATGCATGCATAATGTGCTTTTTTCATGTAAATTAGGTTTCATGATGATCACGTTTGTAATAAATATAATTAAAAATAAATAAGGCAATTAAATAATTATTAATAATTATTGTTTACTGTAGTGTCAAAACAGGTTAACAAGAATATTGTGTTAGTGCATAAGAAGCATTCCACACAAAAGATGAATCAAGATTGGTTTCTATTCCAAATTATTGCCATCTCTATCTTTTATTATTGCCATTCAAACAATACCATACAGTAATGCTCTTATAGTGCAGTATAATGCTTGGTGAAGCCCAGAAAGCAGTGTGTGAATATTTTATTACATTTTTAAATAATTATAAAATTTTATTATTATATTTAATTGTAAGTTATTATTTGATCTATTATTTAAAAATTATTATATTTAATCAAATATTACTATTTTTTATTTTAATATTGTTCGCTAAATCATATTGTTACTTTTATTACATCAAAGAATTGATAATTACAATTTTTTTTTAAAGATTTGTAGTGTTATAATGTTACAAAATAATTATCAACAAAGAATTAAAAGCCAATGAATGAATATATATATATATATATATATATATATATATCATATATATTATATATATATATATATATATATATATACATTTTCAAATTACTTCTACTTTTAATAAAAAGTAAGAAAAAGCTAATAATAGCTGAATATTTTTAAATAAGATTTTTTACCGTAAAACAATATCTTAATTTTATTATTTTATTATTTTTAAAAAAAGTTTTTTTTTTTAATTTATTAACAATATACAATCAAAATAAATAATTAAAAAAACTTTAAAACATTTAAAATATTCAAAAATTCTATCTATCTATCTCTATATCTATCTCTCTCTCTATCTCTATATCTATCTATCTATCTATCTATCTATCTATCTATATATATATATATATATCTATATCTATATCTATCTCTAATACATGTTTATATATATATATATATATATATATATATATATATATATATATATATTATAGATATATATATATATATATATATAAACATATTTATTTTTATTGAAAATATTTTTTTTTTCATTGGTTTGCCTGCATATCATGTGATGATTAACCAGCATCACAGAAACATGAACAAGCCAGTGTGTTGCTAAATTGTTGAAATATTATCTTTTTATAACATATATTAGGTAAAAGGTTTGACAGACAAAAAATATTCTGGAAATGCTGATATAGAAAGTCCTCAAAATAAAGAAAAATAAAAAATGGACCATACTTATTCAATGCACATTGCTTCTATATCAATTCAAAAAGTGTGTGAAATGATGCAAGTAGGTGATGCGATCACAATAAAGTGAATGAAATTATATGTAAGAGGATGAAATATGTTGCAATCACTGCAGCTCTTCAAAACTCACCACAATGCGGTAAATGTGTGAGATGGGTACTAGTGCCATGCATGTGGGCAGCTGGATGAAATGGATGATAGTATAATGGTCGACACTGTTGAACACAAAGCTCTGATTTCAGTGGAAGGAAATGAATGGAAACACAGCATTTTCTGTGCCAACACAATCAACTTTGAGGCAAGACTGACACAGTGGCTGGAACAGTAGAGGTGACAATCAGTTAGCTTTGTTAAAAGAAGTCATTTCACAATTAACTAATTATTATGGACACCATGAAGTGTTTGCTCATCATTCTCAACGGCATCATGCAATAAAGACGTTTAGGTTTCGTGAAAAATTAAAAGGAAATGTTAAAGCAGAAGCACCAGCTTGACACCACAGATCCCACCTAGTAATAAAAATGCCAATAAGAGAGAAAAGACAAAGAAAAAAAGGCATAATAGATAAAAGATGTCCCAGCCCTTGTGAAAAAGAAGTGTGCTTAATTGCACTGAATGTGCCCTTGCAGTGTGTTTCAAAACCTGAAAGCATGTTAAAAAAAAACTGTACTTGAAGTATTACATTAATGAAATATTCATATATTTATAAAAATAAATTAAAATGCCACTGAAGTGTAATTTTGTCAAATTAAAAGCATACATGTATAATATATAATACATTTTTAATTTATATATATATATACAGGTCCTTCTCAAAAAATTAGCATATTGTGATTAAAGTTCATTATTTTCCATAATGTAATGATAAAAAATTAAACTTTCATATATTTTTAGATTCATTGCACACCAACTGAAATATTTCAGGTCTTTTATTGTTTTTAATACTGATGATTTTGGCATACAGCTCATGAAAACCCAAAATTCCTATCTCAAAAAACTTAGCATATCATGAAAAAGGGTTTCTCTAAACGTAGCTATTTAACCTAAATCATCTGAATCAACTAATTAACTCTAAACACCTGCAAAAGATTCCCTGAGGCTTTTAAAAACTCCCAGCCTGGTTCATTACTCAAAACCCCAATCATGGGTAAGACTGCCGACCTGACTGCTGTCCAGAAGGCCATCATTGACACCCTCAAGCGAGAGGGTAAGACACAGAAAGAAATTTCTGAACGAATAGGCTGTTCCACGAGTGCTGTATCAAGGCACCTCAGTGGGAAGTCTGTGGAAGGAAAAAGTGTGGCAAAAAAACGCTGCAACAACGAGAAGAGGGGAGGACCGGACCCTGAGGAAGATTGTGGAGAAGGATCGATTCCAGACCCTTGGGGACCTGCGGAAGCAGTGGACTGAGTCTGGAGTAGAAACATCCAGAGAGCCACCGTGCACAGGCGGTGTGCTTTTGAACCAGAAACAGCGGCAGAAGCGCCTGACCTGGGCTACAGAGAAGCAGCACTGGACTGTTGCTCAGTGGTCCAAAGTACCTGGATTTCGGATGAAAGCAAATTTTGCATGTCATTCGGAAATCAAGGTGCCAGAGTCTGGAGGAAGACTGGGGAGAAGGAAATGCCAAAATGCCTGAAGTCCAGTGTCAAGTACCCACAGTCAGTGATGGTCTGGGGTGCCATGTCAGCTGCTGGTGTTGGTCCACTGTGTTTTATCAAGGGCAGGCTCAATGCAGCTAGCTATCAGGAGATTTTTGGAGCACTTCATGCTTCCATCTGCTGAAAAGCTTTATGGAGATGAAGATTTCGTTTTTCAGCACGACCTGGCACCTGCTCACAGTGCCAAAAACCACTGGTAAATGGTTTAACTGACCATGGTATTACTGTGCTCAATTGGCCTGCCAACTCTCCTGACCTGAACCCCATAGAGAAATCTGCGGGATATTGTGAAGAGAAAGTTGAGAGACGCAAGAACCCAACACTCTGGATAAGCTTAAGGCCGCTATCGAAGCATCCTGGGCCTCCATAACACCTCAGCAGTGCCACAGGCTGATTGCCTCCATGCCACGCAGCATTTGAAGCAGTCATTTCTGCAAAAAGGATTCCCGACCAAGTATTGAGGTGCATAACTGAACATAATTATTTGAAGGTTGACTTTTTTTTGTATTATAAAACACTTTTCTTTTTATTGGTCGGATGAAAATATGCTAATTTTTTGAGATAGGAATTTTGGGTTTTCATGAGCTGTATGCCAAAAATCATCAGTATTAAAACAATAAAAGACCTGAAATATTTCAGTTGGTGTGCAATGAATCTAAAATATATGAAAGTTTAATTTGTATCATTACATTATGGAAAATAATGAACTTTTATCACAATATGCTAATTTTTGAGAAGGACCTGTATATATGTGTGTGTTTGTGTGTGTGTGTGTGTGTGTGTGTGTGTGTGTGTGTAGTATTATATTAATTAGATATACATAGAATATTTGTAATAGTATATTTAATATGTAAAACAATACAAAATATATTGTTAATATTGAAGTATGTATTACATTAATTAAATATATATTCTGAAATGTTAATATATCACATGAAATATTAATAATAAAGGGACACCAGTGTGTCAAATGAAGTTGTTAAAAAAAGCACTCTTACGTTCAACTAATTGAATTTAATTAAAAATTAAACTACAATATATTTTCATTTAATTGTAAATGCAAGTGGTGCTCCGAAAACATTACATTAAATCTTAAGTATATTATTTCTGTAATAAGTACTGCTTTTAAAAGTCTACTAAAGTGCACTTCTTTTTCTGCAGGGATATCCAAGTAAGCATGGGTACCTGTAGCTGCTTGAGTGTAGATCGACCCCAGGATCGAGCCCTGATGCACTCCGTATAACGTAATTATATAGGACGTGTCAGGACTGAGCCCAGACATCCATAAACTATGTGCATCACCAGATACAGAGAGGTTCTGTCTTTCTGGACCTGCTGAATTTGCCACTTCAATCACAAAACTCTCAAAGGCAGAGCCATCCTCAATGGTCCAGGACACATTGAAGCTATCCCAAGATACATCAGACACACTCAGACTGCCAATCTGCGGCCTCTGCTCCTCTGACAGACAAAGAAATCAGACATGAGTTATTGTCACTGAAATTAATTACATTTGCATAATAAAATGAGCTGAACTTGCCAGTGCCACTGGCTTAACGTAATGACAGATACAGGAAAAAAACAGTTAATAGATGGAATGAAATGATATGGATAAAGAGATGAGGCACAGAGAGATGATGTTCATTCACGTTGAGAAACAATGGTCAGAGTGATCAGATAAAACACTAAAGGGGAGGTTTTTCGTGGCATTAGAGGTACTGAGATCAGATCTTGGGTAATAACTAAAATGTTAAGTGAATATGAGTTTGATTGGAGAAGCGAATTTTGAATGATATTTGATGTTTAAAATACAGTACAATTCAATAGTTTGGGGCCTGTAAGATTTTTTAAAATGTCTCTTCTGCTCACATAGACTGCATTTAGTTGATCAAAACAACAGTTAAAACAAAAAAAATTGTGAAATATTATTATAATTTAACATAACTGCTTTCTAGAAAGTTCAAAAGAACAGCATTTATTTGAAATAGAAATCATTTGTAACATTTTAAATATCTTTACTGTCTCTTTTGATCAATTTAATGCAGGGTTATTATAGTCAATTTAAACTAAAACCATTAAAAAAAAATCATTATGTCATTATTTATTTTTTTACTATTAAAAATTATATATATATATATATATATATATATATATATATATATATATATATATATATATATATACTATATCTTACACATACATAAACATTGCTTCATTTTTATTATTAAAAAAATACAAGAATTAACTGAAATAAAATGTTTATAAAAA